>NW_025963717.1:0-44500 GCF_910591885.1 Bombus terrestris
TGTCCCACGTTGTCCCACGTTGTCCCACGTTGTCCCACGTTGTCCCACGTTGTCCCACGTTGTCCCACGTTGTCCCACGTTGTCCCACGTTGTCCCACGTTGTCCCACGTTGTCCCACGTTGTCCCACGTTGTCCCACGGTGTCCAACGGTGTCCAACGATGTCCCACGTTGTCCCACGTTTTCCCACGGTGTCCAACGGTGTCCAACGATGTCCCACGTTGTCCCACGTTTTCCCACGTTGTCCCACGGTGTCCAACGATGTCCAACGGTGTCCAACGGTGTCCAACGGTGTCCAACGGTGTCCCACGTTGTCCCACGTTGTCCCACGTTGTCCCACGGTGTCCAACGATGTCCAACGGTGTCCAACGGTGTCCCACGGTGTCCAACGGTGTCCCACGTTGTCCAACGGTGTCCCACGTTGTCCCACGTTGTTCCATGGTTTCCCACGTTGTCCCACGTTGTCCCACGTTGTCCCACGGGGTCCAACGATGTCCAACGGTGTCCAACGGTGTCCAACGGTGTCCAACGGTGTCCCACGTTGTCCCACGTTGTCCCACGTTGTCCCACGGTGTCCAACGATGTCCAACGGTGTCCCACGTTGTCCCACGTTGTCCCACGTTGTCCCACGTTGTCCCACGTTGTCCCACGGTGTCCCACGTTGTCCCACGTTGTCCCACGTTGTCCCACGTTGTCCCACGTTGTCCCACGTTGTCCCACGTTGTCCCACGTTGTCCCACGTTGTCCCACGTTGTCCCACGTTTTCCCACGTTGTCCCACGTTGTCCCACGTTGTCCCACGTTGTCCCACGTTTTCCCACGTTGTCCCACGTTGTCCCACGGTGTCCAACGATGTCCAACGGTGTCCCGCGGTGTCCAACGGTGTCCCACGTTGTCCCACGTTGTCCCACGTTGTCCCACGTTGTCCCACGTTGTCCCACGTTGTCCCACGTTGTCCAACGATGTCCAACGGTGTCCCACGTTGTCCCACGTTGTTCCATGGTTTCCCACGTTGTCCCACGTTGTCCCACGTTGTCCCACGGTGTCCAACGATGTCCAACGGTGTCCAACGGTGTCCAACGGTGTCCAACGGTGTCCCACGTTGTCCCACGTTGTCCCACGTTGTCCCACGGTGTCCAACGATGTCCAACGGTGTCCCACGTTGTCCCACGTTGTCCCACGTTGTCCCACGTTGTCCCACGTTGTCCCACGATGTCCCACGTTGTCCCACGTTGTCCCACGTTGTCCCACGTTGTCCCACGTCGTCCCACGTTGTCCCACGTTGTCCCACGTTGTCCCACGTTGTCCCACGTTGTCCCACGTTGTCCCACGTTGTCCCACGTTGTCCCACGTTGTCCCACGTTGTCCCACGTCGTCCCACGTTGTCCCACGTTGTCCCACGTTGTCCCACGTTGTCCCACGTTGTCCCACGTTGTCCCACGTTGTCCCACGTTGTCCCACGTTGTCCCACGTTGTCCCACGTTGTCCCACGGTGTCCAACGGTGTCCCACGTTGTCCCACGTTGTCCCACGTTGTCCCACGTTGTCCCACGTTGTCCCACGATGTCCCACGTTGTCCCACGTTGTCCCACGTTGTCCCACGTTGTCCCACGTTGTCCCACGTTGTTCCATGGTTTCCCACGTTGTCCCACGTTGTCCCACGTTGTCCCACGGTGTCCAACGATGTCCAACGGTGTCCAACGGTGTCCAACGGTGTCCAACGGTGTCCCACGTTGTCCCACGTTGTCCCACGTTGTCCCACGTTGTCCCACGTTGTCCCACGTTGTTCCATGGTTTCCCACGTTGTCCCACGTTGTCCCACGTTGTCCCACGGTGTCCAACGTTGTCCAACGGTGTCCAACGGTGTCCAACGGTGTCCAACGGTGTCCCACGTTGTCCCACGTTGTCCCACGTTGTCCCACGTTGTCCCACGTTGTCCCACGATGTCCCACGTTGTCCCACGATGTCCCACGTTGTCCCACGTTGTCCCACGTGGTCCCACGTTGTCCCACGTTGTCCCACGGTGTCCAACGGTGTCCAACGATGTCCCACGTTGTCCCACGTTGTCCCACGTTGTCCCACGTTGTCCCACGATGTCCCACGTTGTCCCACGTTGTCCCACGTTGTCCCACGTTGTCCCACGGTGTCCAACGATGTCCAACGGTGTCCAACGGTGTCCCACGGTGTCCAACGGTGTCCCACGTTGTCCCACGTTGTCCCACGTTGTCCCACGTTGTCCCACGTTGTCCCACGTTGTCCCACGTTGTCCAGCGGTGTCCCACGTTGTCCCACGTTGTCCCACGTTGTCCCACGTTGTCCCACGTTGTCCCACGTTGTCCCACGTTGTCCAACGATGTCCAACGGTGTCCCACGTTGTACCACGTTGTTACATGGTTTCCCACGTTGTCCCACGTTGTCCCACGGTGTCCAACGATGTCCAACGGTGTCCAACGGTGTCCAACGGTGTCCAACGGTGTCCCACGTTGTCCCACGTTGTCCCACGTTGTCCCACGGTGTCCAACGATGTCCAACGGTGTCCCACGTTGTCCCACGTTGTCCCACGTTGTCCCACGTTGTCCCACGATGTCCCACGTTGTCCCACGTTGTCCCACGTTGTCCCACGTTGTCCCACGTTGTCCCACGTTGTCCCACGTTGTCCCACGTTGTCCCACGTTGTCCCACGTTTTCCCACGTTGTCCCACGTTGTCCCACGGTGTCCAACGATGTCCAACGGTGTCCAACGGTGTCCCACGGTGTCCAACGTTGTCCCACGTTGTCCCACGTTTTCCCACGTTGTCCCACGTTGTCCCACGTTGTCCCACGTTGTCCCACGTTGTCCCACGTTGTCCCACGTTGTCCCACGTTGTCCCACGTTGTCCCACGTTGTCCCACGTTGTCCCACGTTGTCCCACGTTGTCCCACGTTGTCCCACGTTGTCCCACGTTTTCCCACGTTGTCCCACGTTGTCCCACGGTGTCCAACGATGTCCAACGGTGTCCCACGTTGTCCAACGGTGTCCCACGTTGTCCCACGTTGTCCCACGTTGTCCCACGTTGTCAAACGATGTCCCACGTTGTCCCACGTTGTCCCACGTTGTCCCACGTTGTCCCACGTTGTCCCACGTTGTCCCACGTTGTCCCACGTTGTCCCACGTTGTCCCACGTTGTCCCACGTTGTCCCACGGTGTCCAACGATGTCCAACGGTGTCCAACGGTGTCCCACGGTGTCCAACGGTGTCCCACGTTGTCCCACGTTGTCCCACGTTGTCCCACGTTGTCCCACGTTGTCCCACGTTGTCCCACGTTGTCCAACGATGTCCAACGGTGTCCCACGTTGTCCCACGTTGTTCCATGGTTTCCCACGTTGTCCCACGTTGTCCCACGTTGTCCCACGGTGTCCAACGATGTCCAACGGTGTCCAACGGTGTCCAACGGTGTCCAACGATGTCCCACGTTGTCCCACGTTGTCCCACGTTGTCCCACGTTGTCCCACGATGTCCCACGTTGTCCCACGTTGTCCCACGTTGTCCCACGTTGTCCCACGTTGTCCCACGTTGTCCCACGTTGTCCCACGTTGTCCCACGTTGTCCCACGTTGTTCCATGGTTTCCCACGTTGTCCCACGTTGTCCCACGTTGTCCCACGTTGTCCCACGGTGTCCAACGATGTCCAACGATGTCCAACGGTGTCCCACGTTGTCCCACGTTGTTCCATGGTTTCCCACGTTGTCCCACGTTGTCCCACGTTGTCCCACGGTGTCCAACGATGTCCAACGGTGTCCAACGGTGTCCAACGGTGTCCAACGGTGTCCCACGTTGTCCCACGTTGTCCCACGTTGTCCCACGATGTCCCACGTTGTCCCACGTTGTTCCATGGTTTCCCACGTTGTCCCACGTTGTCCCACGTTGTCCCACGGTGTCCAACGATGTCCAACGGTGTCCAACGGTGTCCAACGGTGTCCAACGGTGTCCAACGGTGTCCCACGTTGTCCCACGTTGTCCCACGTTGTCCCACGGTGTCCAACGATGTCCAACGGTGTCCAACGGTGTCCAACGGTGTCCAACGGTGTCCCACGTTGTCCCACGTTGTCCCACGTTGTCCCACGATGTCCCACGTTGTCCCACGTTGTTCCATGGTTTCCCACGTTGTCCCACGTTGTCCCACGTTGTCCCACGGTGTCCAACGATGTCCAACGGTGTCCAACGGTGTCCAACGGTGTCCAACGGTGTCCCACGTTGTCCCACGTTGTCCCACGTTGTCCCACGTTGTCCCACGTTGTCCCACGATGTCCCACGTTGTCCCACGTTGTCCCACGTTGTCCCACGTTGTCCCACGTTGTCCCACGTGGTCCCACGTTGTCCCACGTTGTCCCACGGTGTCCAACGGTGTCCAACGATGTCCCACGTTGTCCCACGTTGTCCCACGTTGTCCCACGATGTCCCACGTTGTCCCACGTTGTCCCACGTTGTCCCACGTTGTCCCACGTTGTCCCACGTTGTCCAACGTTGTCCCACGTTGTCCCACGTTGTCCCACGATGTCCCACGTTGTCCCACGTTGTCCCACGTTGTCCCACGTTGTCCCACGTTGTCCCACGTTGTCCCACGTTGTCCCACGTTGTCCCACGTTGTCCCACGTTGTCCCACGTTGTCCCACGTTGTCCCACGGTGTCCAACGATGTCCAACGGTGTCCAGCGATGTCCAACGGTGTCCCACGTTGTCCCACGTTTTCCCACGTTGTCCCACGTTGTCCCACGTTGTCCCACGTTGTCCCACGTTGTCCCACGTTGTCCCACGTTGTCCCACGTTGTCCCACGGTGTCCAACGATGTCCAACGGTGTCCAGCGATGTCCAACGGTGTCCCACGTTGTCCCACGTTTTCCCACGTTGTCCCACGTTGTCCCACGTTGTCCCACGTTGTCCAACGTTGTCCAACGTTGTCCCACGTTGTCCAACGGTGTCCCACGATGTCCAACGATGTCCAACGATGTCCAACGGTGTCCAACGGTGTCCCACGTTGTCCCACGTTGTCCCACGATGTCCCACGTTGTCCCACGTTGTCCCACGGTGTCCAACGGTGTCCCACGTTGTCCCACGTTGTCCCACGGTGTCCAACGATGTCCAACGGTGTCCAGCGATGTCCAACGGTGTCCCACGATGTCCAACGATGTCCAACGATGTCCAACGGTGTCCAACGGTGTCCCACGTTGTCCCACGTTGTCCCACGTTGTCCCACGGTGTCCAACGATGTCCAACGGTGTCCCACGTTGTCCAACGGTGTCCCACGTTGTCCCACGTTGTCCCACGTTGTCCCACGTTGTCCCACGTTGTCCCACGATGTCCCACGTTGTCCCACGTTGTCCCACGTTGTCCCACGTTGTCCCACGTTGTCCCACGTTGTCCCACGTTGTCCCACGTTGTCGAACGGTGTCCAACGATGTCCAACGGTGTCCAACAGTGTCCCACGGTGTCCAACGGTGTCCCACGTTGTCCCACGTTGTCCCACGTTGTCCCACGTTGTCCCACGTTGTCCAACGATGTCCAACGGTGTCCCACGTTGTCCCACGTTGTCCCACGTTGTCCCACGTTGTCCCACGTTGTCCCACGTTGTCCCACGTTGTCCCACGTTGTCCCACGTTGTCCCACGTTGTCCCACGTTGTCCCACGGTGTCCAACGATGTCCAACGATGTCCAACGGTGTCCCACGATGTCCAACGATGTCCAACGATGTCCAACGGTGTCCAACGGTGTCCCACGTTGTCCCACGTTGTCCCGCGTTGTCCCACGGTGTCCAACGATGTCCAACGGTGTCCAACGTTGTCCCACGTTGTCCCACGTTGTCCCACGTTGTCCCACGTTGTCCCACGTTGTCCCACGTTGTCCCACGTTGTCCCACGTTGTCCCACGTTGTCCCACGGTGTCCAATGATGTCCAACGATGTCCAACGTTGTCCCACGTTGTCCCACGTTGTCCCACGTTGTCCCACGTTGTCCCACGTTGTCCCACGTGGTCCCACGTTGTCCCACGTTGTCCCACGGTGTCCAACGATGTCCCACGGTGTCCCACGTTGTCCAACGGTGTCCCACGTTGTCCCACGTTGTCCCACGTTGTCCCACGTTGTCCCACGATGTCCCACGTTGTCCCACGTTGTCCCACGTTGTCCCACGTTGTCCCACGTTGTCCCACGTTGTCCCACGTTGTCCCACGTTGTCCCACGTTGTCCCACGTTGTCCCACGGTGTCCAACGATGTCCAACGGTGTCCAACGGTGTCCCACGGTGTCCAACGGTGTCCCACGTTGTCCCACGTTGTCCCACGTTGTCCCACGTTGTCCCACGTTGTCCCACGGTGTCCAACGATGTCCAACGGTGTCCAACGGTGTCCCACGGTGTCCAACGGTGTCCCACGTTGTCCCACGTTGTCCCACGTTGTCCCACGTTGTCCCACGTTGTCCCACGGTGTCCAACGATGTCCAACGGTGTCCCACGTTGTCCCACGTTGTCCCACGTTGTCCCACGTTGTCCCACGTTGTCCCACGTTGTCCCACGGTGTCCCACGGTGTCCAACGTTGTCCCACGTTGTCCCACGTTGTCCCACGTTGTCCCACGTTGTCCCACGTTGTCCCACGTTGTCCAACGATGTCCAACGGTGTCCCACGTTGTCCCACGTTGTCCCACGTTGTCCCACGTTGTCCCACGTTGTCCCACGTTGTCCCACGTTGTCCCACGTTGTCCCACGTTGTCCCACGTTGTCCCACGGTGTCCAACGGTGTCCAACGATGTCCCACGTTGTCCCACGTTGTCCCACGTTGTCCCACGTTGTCCCACGGTGTCCCACGTTGTCCCACGTTGTCCCACGTTGTCCCACGTTGTCCCACGTTGTCCCACGTTGTCCCACGTTGTCCCACATTGTCCCACGTTGTCCCACGTTGTCCGACGTTGTCCCACGTTGTCCCACGTTGTCCCACGTTGTCCCACGTTGTCCCACGGTGTCCAACGATGTCCAACGGTGTCCAACGGTGTCCAACGATGTCCCACGTTGTCCCACGTTGTCCCACGTTGTGCCACGGTGTCCAACGATGTCCAACGGTGTCCCACGTTGTCCCACGTTGTCCCACGTTGTCGCACGTTGTCCCACGTTGTCCCACGTTGTCCCACGTTGTCCCACGTTGTCCAACGGTGTCCCACGATGTCCAACGATGTCCAACGATGTCCAACGGTGTCCAACGGTGTCCCACGTTGTCCCACGTTGTCCCACGTTGTCCCACGGTGTCCAACGGTGTCCCACGATGTCCACCGATGTCCAACGGTGTCCAACGGTGTCCAACGGTGTCCAACGGTGTCCAACGATGTCCCACGTTGTCCCACGTTGTCCCACGTTGTCCCACGGTGTCCAACGATGTCCAACGGTGTCCCACGTTGTCCCACGTTGTCCCACGTTGTCCCACGTTGTCCCACGTTGTCCCACGTTGTCCCACGTTGTCCCACGTTGTCCCACGTTGTCCCACGGTGTCCAACGATGTCCAACGATGTCCAACGGTGTCCAACGGTGTCCCACGTTGTCCCACGTTGTCCCACGTTGTCCCACGGTGTCCAACGATGTCCAACGGTGTCCCACGTTGTCCCACGTTGTCCCACGTTGTCCCTCGTTGTCCCACGTTGTCCCACGATGTCCCACGTTGTCCCACGTTGCCCCACCTTGTCCCACGTTGTCCCACGTTGTCCCACGTTGTCCCACGTTGTCCCACGTTGTCCCACGTTGTCCCACGTTGTCCCACGGTGTCCAACGATGTCCAACGGTGTCCAGCGATGTCCAACGGTGTCCCACGATGTCCAACGATGTCCAACGATGTCCAACGGTGTCCAACGGTGTCCCACGTTGTCCCACGTTGTCCCACGTTGTCCCACGGTGTCCAACGATGTCCAACGGTGTCCCACGTTGTCCAACGGTGTCCCACGTTGTCCCACGTTGTCCCACGTTGTCCCACGTTGTCCCACGTTGTCCCACGATGTCCCACGTTGTCCCACGTTGTCCCACGTTGTCCCACGTTGTCCCACGTTGTCCCACGTTGTCCCACGTTGTCCCACGTTGTCCCACGGTGTCCAACGATGTCCAACGGTGTCCAACGGTGTCCCACGGTGTCCAACGGTGTCCCACGTTGTCCCACGTTGTCCCACGTTGTCCCACGTTGTCCCACGTTGTCCCACGTTGTCCCACGTTGTCCCACGTTGTCCAACGATGTCCAACGGTGTCCCACGTTGTCCCACGTTGTCCCACGTTGTCCCACGTTGTCCCACGTTGTCCCACGTTGTCCCACGTTGTCCCACGTTGTCCCACGTTGTCCCACGTTGTCCCACGTTGTCCCACGTTGTCCCACGTTGTCCCACGGTGTCCAACGATGTCCAACGATGTCCAACGGTGTCCCACAATGTCCAACGATGTCCAACGATGTCCAACGGTGTCCAACGGTGTCCCACGTTGTCCCACGTTGTCCCGCGTTGTCCCACGGTGTCCAACGATGTCCAACGGTGTCCCACGTTGTCCAACGGTGTCCCACGTTGTCCCACGTTGTCCCACGTTGTCCCACGTTGTCCCACGATGTCCCACGTTGTCCCACGTTGTCCCACGTTGTCCCACGTTGTCCCACGTTGTCCCACGTTGTCCCACGTTGTCCCACGTTGTCCCACGTTGTCCCACGTTGTCCCACGTTGTCCCACGGTGTCCAACGATGTCCAACGGTGTCCAACGGTGTCCCACGGTGTCCAACGGTGTCCCACGTTGTCCCACGTTGTCCCACGTTGTCCCACTTTGTCCCACGTTGTCCCATGTTGTCCAACGATGTCCAACGGTGTCCCACGTTGTCCCACGTTGTCCCACGTTGTCCCACGTTGTCCCACGTTGTCCCACGTTGTCCCACGTTGTCCCACGTTGTCCCACGTTGTCCCACGTTGTCCCACGTTGTCCCACGTTGTCCCACGTGGTCCCACGTTGTCCCACGTTGTCCCACGGTGTCCAACGATGTCCAACGGTGTCCCACGTTGTCCAACGGTGTCCCACGTTGTCCCACGTTGTCCCACGTTGTCCCACGTTGTCCCACGGTGTCCCACGTTGTCCCACGTTGTCCCACGTTGTGCCACGTTGTCCCACGTTGTCCCACGTTGTCCCACGTTGTCCCACGTTGTCCCACGTTGTCCCACGTTGTCCCACGTTGTCCCACGGTGTCCAACGATGTCCAACGGTGTCCAACGGTGTCCCACGGTGTCCAACGGTGTCCCACGTTGTCCCACGTTGTCCCACGTTGTCCCACGTTGTCCCACGTTGTCCCACGTTGTCCCACGTTGTCCAACGATGTCCAACGGTGTCCCACGTTGTCCCACGTTGTTCCATGGTTTCCCACGTTGTCCCACGTTGTCCCACGTTGTCCCACGGTGTCCAACGATGTCCAACGGTGTCCAACGGTGTCCAACGGTGTCCAACGGTGTCCCACGTTGTCCCACGTTGTCCCACGTTGTCCCACGGTGTCCAACGATGTCCAACGGTGTCCAACGTTGTCCCACGTTGTCCCACGTTGTCCCACGTTGTCCCACGTTGTCCCACGATGTCCCACGTTGTCCCACGTTGTCCCACGTTGTCCCACGTTGTCCCACGTTGTCCCACGTTGTCCCACGTTGTCCCACGTTGTCCCACGTTGTCCCACGTTGTCCCACGTTGTCCCACGTTGTCCCACGTTGTCCCACGTTGTCCCACGGTGTCCAACGGTGTCCAACGATGTCCAACGGTGTCCAACGGTGTCCCACGTTGTCCCACGTTGTCCCACGTTGTCCCACGTTGTCCCACGGTGTCCAACGATGTCCAACGGTGTCCAACGATGTCCAACGGTGTCCAGCGATGTCCAACGGTGTCCCACGATGTCCAACGATGTCCAACGATGTCCAACGGTGTCCAACGGTGTCCCACGTTGTCCCACGTTGTCCCACGTTGTCCCACGTTGTCCCACGTTGTCCCACGGTGTCCAACGATGTCCAACGGTGTCCAACGGTGTCCCACGGTGTCCAACGGTGTCCCACGTTGTCCCACGTTGTCCCACGTTGTCCCACGTTGTCCCACGTTGTCCCACGGTGTCCAACGATGTCCAACGGTGTCCCACGTTGTCCCACGTTGTCCCACGTTGTCCCACGTTGTCCCACGTTGTCCCACGTTGTCCCACGGTGTCCCACGGTGTCCAACGTTGTCCCACGTTGTCCCACGTTGTCCCACGTTGTCCCACGTTGTCCCACGTTGTCCCACGTTGTCCAACGATGTCCAACGGTGTCCCACGTTGTCCCACGTTGTCCCACGTTGTCCCACGTTGTCCCACGTTGTCCCACGTTGTCCCACGTTGTCCCACGTTGTCCCACGTTGTCCCACATTGTCCCACGTTGTCCCACGTTGTCCGACGTTGTCCCACGTTGTCCCACGTTGTCCCACGTTGTCCCACGTTGTCCCACGTTGTCCCACGTTGTCCCACGTTGTCCCACGGTGTCCCACGGTGTCCAACGTTGTCCCACGTTGTCCCACGTTGTCCCACGTTGTCCCACGATGTCCCACGTTGTCCCACGTTGTCCCACGTTGTCCCAAGTTGTCCCACGTTGTCCCACGTTGTCCCACGTTGTCCCACGTTGTCCCACGTTGTCCCACGTTGTCCCACGTTGTCCCACGTGGTCCCACGTTGTCCCACGTTGTCCCACGGTGTCCAACGATGTCCAACGGTGTCCCACGTTGTCCAACGGTGTCCCACGTTGTCCCACGTTGTCCCACGTTGTCCCACGTTGTCCCACGATGTCCCACGTTGTCCCACGTTGTCCCACGTTGTGCCACGTTGTCCCACGTTGTCCCACGTTGTCCCACGTTGTCCCACGTTGTCCCACGTTGTCCCACGTTGTCCCACGGTGTCCAACGGTGTCCAACGGTGTCCAACGGTGTCCCACGGTGTCCAACGTTGTCCCACGTTGTCCCACGTTGTCCCACGTTGTCCCACGTTGTCCCACGTTGTCCCACGTTGTCCCACGTTGTCCAACGATGTCCAACGGTGTCCCACGTTGTCCCACGTTGTTCCATGGTTTCCCACGTTGTCCCACGTTGTCCCACGTTGTCCCACGGTGTCCAACGATGTCCAACGGTGTCCAACGGTGTCCAACGGTGTCCAACGGTGTCCCACGTTGTCCCACGTTGTCCCACGTTGTCCCACGGTGTCCAACGATGTCCAACGGTGTCCAACGTTGTCCCACGTTGTCCCACGTTGTCCCACGTTGTCCCACGTTGTTCCACGATGTCCCACGTTGTCCCACGTTGTCCCACGTTGTCCCACGTTGTCCCACGTTGTCCCACGTTGTCCCACGTTGTCCCACGTTGTCCCACGTTGTCCCACGTTGTCCCACGTTGTCCCACGTTGTCCCACGTTGTCCCACGTTGTCCCACGGTGTCCAACGGTGTCCAACGATGTCCAACGGTGTCCAACGGTGTCCCACGTTGTCCCACGTTGTCCCACGTTGTCCCACGTTGTCCCACGGTGTCCAACGATGTCCAACGGTGTCCAACGATGTCCAACGGTGTCCAGCGATGTCCAACGGTGTCCCACGATGTCCAACGATGTCCAACGATGTCCAACGGTGTCCAACGGTGTCCCACGTTGTCCCACGTTGTCCCACGTTGTCCCACGTTGTCCCACGTTGTCCCACGGTGTCCAACGATGTCCAACGGTGTCCAACGGTGTCCCACGGTGTCCAACGGTGTCCCACGTTGTCCCACGTTGTCCCACGTTGTCCCACGTTGTCCCACGTTGTCCCACGGTGTCCAACGATGTCCAACGGTGTCCCACGTTGTCCCACGTTGTCCCACGTTGTCCCACGTTGTCCCACGTTGTCCCACGTTGTCCCACGGTGTCCCACGGTGTCCAACGTTGTCCCACGTTGTCCCACGTTGTCCCACGTTGTCCCACGTTGTCCCACGTTGTCCCACGTTGTCCAACGTTGTCCAACGGTGTCCCACGTTGTCCCACGTTGTCCCACGTTGTCCCACGTTGTCCCACGTTGTCCCACGTTGTCCCACGTTGTCCCACGTTGTCCCACGTTGTCCCACATTGTCCCACGTTGTCCCACGTTGTCCGACGTTGTCCCACGTTGTCCCACGTTGTCCCACGTTGTCCCACGTTGTCCCACGGTGTCCAACGATGTCCAACGGTGTCCAACGGTGTCCAACGATGTCCCACGTTGTCCCACGTTGTCCCACGTTGTCCCACGGTGTCCAACGATGTCCAACGGTGTCCCACGTTGTCCCACGTTGTCCCACGTTGTCGCACGTTGTCCCACGTTGTCCCACGTTGTCCCACGTTGTCCCACGTTGTCCAACGGTGTCCCACGATGTCCAACGATGTCCAACGATGTCCAACGGTGTCCAACGGTGTCCCACGTTGTCCCACGTTGTCCCACGTTGTCCCACGGTGTCCAACGGTGTCCCACGATGTCCACCGATGTCCAACGGTGTCCAACGGTGTCCAACGGTGTCCAACGGTGTCCAACGATGTCCCACGTTGTCCCACGTTGTCCCACGTTGTCCCACGGTGTCCAACGATGTCCAACGGTGTCCCACGTTGTCCCACGTTGTCCCACGTTGTCCCACGTTGTCCCACGTTGTCCCACGTTGTCCCACGTTGTCCCACGTTGTCCCACGTTGTCCCACGGTGTCCAACGGTGTCCCACGATGTCCACCGATGTCCAACGGTGTCCAACGGTGTCCAACGGTGTCCAACGGTGTCCCACGTTGTCCCACGATGTCCCACGTTGTCCCACGTTGCCCCACGTTGTCCCACGTTGTCCCACGTTGTCCCACGTTGTCCCACGTTGTCCCACGTTGTCCCACGTTGTCCCACGTTGTCCCACGGTGTCCAACGATGTACAACGGTGTCCAGCGATGTCCAACGGTGTCCCACGATGTCCAACGATGTCCAACGATGTCCAACGGTGTCCAACGGTGTCCCACGTTGTCCCACGTTGTCCCACGTTGTCCCACGGTGTCCAACGATGTCCAACGGTGTCCCACGTTGTCCAACGGTGTCCCACGTTGTCCCACGTTGTCCCACGTTGTCCCACGTTGTCCCACGTTGTCCCACGATGTCCCACGTTGTCCCACGTTGTCCCACGTTGTCCCACGTTGTCCCACGTTGTCCCACGTTGTCCCACGTTGTCCCACGTTGTCCCACGGTGTCCAACGATGTCCAACGGTGTCCAACGGTGTCCCACGGTGTCCAACGGTGTCCCACGTTGTCCCACGTTGTCCCACGTTGTCCCACGTTGTCCCACGTTGTCCCACGTTGTCCCACGTTGTCCCACGTTGTCCAACGATGTCCAACGGTGTCCCACGTTGTCCCACGTTGTCCCACGTTGTCCCACGTTGTCCCACGTTGTCCCACGTTGTCCCACGTTGTCCCACGTTGTCCCACGTTGTCCCACGTTGTCCCACGTTGTCCCACGTTGTCCCACGTTGTCCCACGGTGTCCAACGATGTCCAACGATGTCCAACGGTGTCCCACGATGTCCAACGATGTCCAACGATATCCAACGGTGTCCAACGGTGTCCCACGTTGTCCCACGTTGTCCCGCGTTGTCCCACGGTGTCCAACGATGTCCAACGGTGTCCCACGTTGTCCAACGGTGTCCCACGTTGTCCCACGTTGTCCCACGTTGTCCCACGTTGTCCCACGATGTCCCACGTTGTCCCACGTTGTCCCACGTTGTCCCAAGTTGTCCCACGTTGTCCCACGTTGTCCCACGTTGTCCCACGTTGTCCCACGTTGTCCCACGTTGTCCCACGTTGTCCCACGTTGTCCCACGGTGTCCAACGATGTCCAACGGTGTCCAACGGTGTCCAACGGTGTCCAACGGTGTCCCACGTTGTCCCACGTTGTCCCACGTTGTCCCACGTTGTCCCACGTTGTCCCATGTTGTCCAACGATGTCCAACGGTGTCCCACGTTGTCCCACGTTGTCCCACGTTGTCCCACGTTGTCCCACGTTGTCCCACGTTGTCCCACGTTGTCCCACGTTGTCCCACGTTGTCCCACGTTGTCCCACGTTGTCCCACGTTGTCCCACGTTGTCCCACGTTGTCCCACGTGGTCCCACGTTGTCCCACGTTGTCCCACGGTGTCCAACGATGTCCAACGGTGTCCCACGTTGTCCAACGGTGTCCCACGTTGTCCCACGTTGTCCCACGTTGTCCCACGTTGTCCCACGATGTCCCACGTTGTCCCACGTTGTCCCACGTTGTCCCACGTTGTCCCACGTTGTCCCACGTTGTCCCACGTTGTCCCACGTTGTCCCACGTTGTCCCACGTTGTCCCACGTTGTCCCACGGTGTCCAACGATGTCCAACGGTGTCCAACGGTGTCCCACGGTGTCCAACGGTGTCCCACGTTGTCCCACGTTGTCCCACGTTGTCCAACGGTGTCCCACGATGTCCAACGATGTCCAACGATGTCCAACGGTGTCCAACGGTGTCCCACGTTGTCCCACGTTGTCCCACGTTGTCCCACGGTGTCCAACGGTGTCCCACGATGTCCACCGATGTCCAACGGTGTCCAACGGTGTCCAACGGTGTCCAACGGTGTCCAACGATGTCCCACGTTGTCCCACGTTGTCCCACGTTGTCCCACGGTGTCCAACGATGTCCAACGGTGTCCCACGTTGTCCCACGTTGTCCCACGTTGTCCCACGTTGTCCCACGTTGTCCCACGTTGTCCCACGTTGTCCCACGTTGTCCCACGTTGTCCCACGGTGTCCAACGATGTCCAACGATGTCCAACGGTGTCCAACGGTGTCCCACGTTGTCCCACGTTGTCCCACGTTGTCCCACGGTGTCCAACGATGTCCAACGGTGTCCCACGTTGTCCCACGTTGTCCCACGTTGTCCCTCGTTGTCCCACGTTGTCCCACGATGTCCCACGTTGTCCCACGTTGCCCCACGTTGTCCCACGTTGTCCCACGTTGTCCCACGTTGTCCCACGTTGTCCCACGTTGTCCCACGTTGTCCCACGTTGTCCCACGGTGTCCAACGATGTACAACGGTGTCCAGCGATGTCCAACGGTGTCCCACGATGTCCAACGATGTCCAACGATGTCCAACGGTGTCCAACGGTGTCCCACGTTGTCCCACGTTGTCCCACGTTGTCCCACGGTGTCCAACGATGTCCAACGGTGTCCCACGTTGTCCAACGGTGTCCCACGTTGTCCCACGTTGTCCCACGTTGTCCCACGTTGTCCCACGTTGTCCCACGATGTCCCACGTTGTCCCACGTTGTCCCACGTTGTCCCACGTTGTCCCACGTTGTCCCACGTTGTCCCACGTTGTCCCACGTTGTCCCACGGTGTCCAACGATGTCCAACGGTGTCCAACGGTGTCCCACGGTGTCCAACGGTGTCCCACGTTGTCCCACGTTGTCCCACGTTGTCCCACGTTGTCCCACGTTGTCCCACGTTGTCCCACGTTGTCCCACGTTGTCCAACGATGTCCAACGGTGTCCCACGTTGTCCCACGTTGTCCCACGTTGTCCCACGTTGTCCCACGTTGTCCCACGTTGTCCCACGTTGTCCCACGTTGTCCCACGTTGTCCCACGTTGTCCCACGTTGTCCCACGTTGTCCCATGTTGTCCCACGGTGTCCAACGATGTCCAACGATGTCCAACGGTGTCCCACGATGTCCAACGATGTCCAACGATATCCAACGGTGTCCAACGGTGTCCCACGTTGTCCCACGTTGTCCCGCGTTGTCCCACGGTGTCCAACGATGTCCAACGGTGTCCCACGTTGTCCAACGGTGTCCCACGTTGTCCCACGTTGTCCCACGTTGTCCCACGTTGTCCCACGATGTCCCACGTTGTCCCACGTTGTCCCACGTTGTCCCAAGTTGTCCCACGTTGTCCCACGTTGTCCCACGTTGTCCCACGTTGTCCCACGTTGTCCCACGTTGTCCCACGTTGTCCCACGTTGTCCCACGGTGTCCAACGATGTCCAACGGTGTCCAACGGTGTCCAACGGTGTCCAACGGTGTCCCACGTTGTCCCACGTTGTCCCACGTTGTCCCACGTTGTCCCACGTTGTCCCATGTTGTCCAACGATGTCCAACGGTGTCCCACGTTGTCCCACGTTGTCCCACGTTGTCCCACGTTGTCCCACGTTGTCCCACGTTGTCCCACGTTGTCCCACGTTGTCCCACGTTGTCCCACGTTGTCCCACGTTGTCCCACGTTGTCCCACGTTGTCCCACGTTGTCCCACGTTGTCCCACGTGGTCCCACGTTGTCCCACGTTGTCCCACGGTGTCCAACGATGTCCAACGGTGTCCCACGTTGTCCAACGGTGTCCCACGTTGTCCCACGTTGTCCCACGTTGTCCCACGTTGTCCCACGATGTCCCACGTTGTCCCACGTTGTCCCACGTTGTCCCACGTTGTCCCACGTTGTCCCACGTTGTCCCACGTTGTCCCACGTTGTCCCACGTTGTCCCACGTTGTCCCACGTTGTCCCACGGTGTCCAACGATGTCCAACGGTGTCCAACGGTGTCCCACGGTGTCCAACGGTGTCCCACGTTGTCCCACGTTGTCCCACGTTGTCCCACGTTGTCCCACGTTGTCCCACGTTGTCCCACGTTGTCCAACGATGTCCAACGGTGTCCCACGTTGTCCCACGTTGTTCCATGGTTTCCCACGTTGTCCCACGTTGTCCCACGTTGTCCCACGGTGTCCAACGATGTCCAACGGTGTCCAACGGTGTCCAACGGTGTCCAACGGTGTCCCACGTTGTCCCACGTTGTCCCACGTTGTCCCACGGTGTCCAACGATGTCCAACGATGTCCAACGGTGTCCAACGGTGTCCCACGTTGTCCCACGTTGTCCCACGTTGTCCCACGTTGTCCCACGGTGTCCAACGATGTCCAACGGTGTCCCACGTTGTCCAACGGTGTCCCACGTTGTCCCACGTTGTCCCACGGTGTCCAACGGTGTCCAACGATGTCCAACGGTGTCCAACGGTGTCCCACGTTGTCCCACGTTGTCCCACGTTGTCCCACGTTGTCCCACGGTGTCCAACGATGTCCAACGGTGTCCCACGTTGTCCAACGGTGTCCCACGTTGTCCCACGTTGTCCCACGTTGTCCCACGTTGTCCAACGGTGTCCTACGGGGTCCAACGGTGTCCCACGTTGTCCCACGTTGTCCCACGTTGTCCCACGTTGTCCCACGTTGTCCCATGTTGTCCAACGATGTCCAACGGTGTCCAACGGTGTCCCACGTTGTCCCACGTTGTCCCACGTTGTCCTACGTTGTCCCACGTTGTCCCACGGTATCCAACGATGTCCAACGGTGTCCAGCGATGTCCAACGGTGTCCCACGATGTCCAACGATGTCCAACGATGTCCAACGGTGTCCAACGGTGTCCCACGTTGTCCCACGTTGTCCCACGTTGTCCCACGGTGTCCAACGATGTCCAACGGTGTCCCACGTTGTCCAACGGTGTCCCACGTTGTCCCACGTTGTCCCACGTTGTCCCACGTTGTCCCACGTTGTCCCACGATGTCCCACGTTGTCCCACGTTGTCCCACGTTGTCCCACGGTGTCCAACGATGTCCAACGGTGTCCAACGGTGTCCCACGGTGTCCAACGGTGTCCCACGTTGTCCCACGTTGTCCCACGTTGTCCCACGTTGTCCCACGGTGTCCAACGATGTCCAACGGTGTCCAACGGTGTCCCACGGTGTCCAACGATGTCCAACGGTGTCCCACGTTGTCCCACGTTGTCCCACGTTGTCCCACGTTGTCCCACGTTGTCCCACGTTGTCCCACGTTGTCCCACGTTGTCCCACGTTGTCCCACGTTGTCCCACGTTGTCCCACGTTGTCCCACGTTGTCCCACGTGGTCCCACGTTGTCCCACGTTGTCCCACGGTGTCCAACGATGTCCAACGGTGTCCCACGTTGTCCAACGGTGTCCCACGTTGTCCCACGTTGTCCCACGTTGTCCCACGTTGTCCCACGATGTCCCACGTTGTCCCACGTTGTCCCACGTTGTGCCACGTTGTCCCACGTTGTCCCACGTTGTCCCACGTTGTCCCACGTTGTCCCACGTTGTCCCACGTTGTCCCACGGTGTCCAACGATGTCCAACGGTGTCCAACGGTGTCCCACGGTGTCCAACGGTGTCCCACGTTGTCCCACGTTGTCCCACGTTGTCCCACGTTGTCCCACGTTGTCCCACGTTGTCCCACGTTGTCCAACGATGTCCAACGGTGTCCCACGTTGTCCCACGTTGTTCCATGGTTTCCCACGTTGTCCCACGTTGTCCCACGTTGTCCCACGGTGTCCAACGATGTCCAACGGTGTCCAACGGTGTCCAACGGTGTCCAACGGTGTCCCACGTTGTCCCACGTTGTCCCACGTTGTCCCACGGTGTCCAACGATGTCCAACGGTGTCCAACGTTGTCCCACGTTGTCCCACGTTGTCCCACGTTGTCCCACGTTGTTCCACGATGTCCCACGTTGTCCCACGTTGTCCCACGTTGTCCCACGTTGTCCCACGTTGTCCCACGTTGTCCCACGTTGTCCCACGTTGTCCCACGTTGTCCCACGTTGTCCCACGTTGTCCCACGTTGTCCCACGTTGTCCCACGTTGTCCCACGTTGTCCCACGGTGTCCAACGGTGTCCAACGATGTCCAACGGTGTCCAACGGTGTCCCACGTTGTCCCACGTTGTCCCACGTTGTCCCACGTTGTCCCACGGTGTCCAACGATGTCCAACGGTGTCCAACGATGTCCAACGGTGTCCAGCGATGTCCAACGGTGTCCCACGATGTCCAACGATGTCCAACGATGTCCAACGGTGTCCAACGGTGTCCCACGTTGTCCCACGTTGTCCCACGTTGTCCCACGTTGTCCCACGTTGTCCCACGGTGTCCAACGATGTCCAACGGTGTCCAACGGTGTCCCACGGTGTCCAACGGTGTCCCACGTTGTCCCACGTTGTCCCACGTTGTCCCACGTTGTCCCACGTTGTCCCACGGTGTCCAACGATGTCCAACGGTGTCCCACGTTGTCCCACGTTGTCCCACGTTGTCCCACGTTGTCCCACGTTGTCCCACGTTGTCCCACGGTGTCCCACGGTGTCCAACGTTGTCCCACGTTGTCCCACGTTGTCCCACGTTGTCCCACGTTGTCCCACGTTGTCCCACGTTGTCCAACGATGTCCAACGGTGTCCCACGTTGTCCCACGTTGTCCCACGTTGTCCCACGTTGTCCCACGTTGTCCCACGTTGTCCCACGTTGTCCCACGTTGTCCCACGTTGTCCCACATTGTCCCACGTTGTCCCACGTTGTCCGACGTTGTCCCACGTTGTCCCACGTTGTCCCACGTTGTCCCACGTTGTCCCACGGTGTCCAACGATGTCCAACGGTGTCCAACGGTGTCCAACGATGTCCCACGTTGTCCCACGTTGTCCCACGTTGTCCCACGGTGTCCAACGATGTCCAACGGTGTCCCACGTTGTCCCACGTTGTCCCACGTTGTCGCACGTTGTCCCACGTTGTCCCACGTTGTCCCACGTTGTCCCACGTTGTCCAACGGTGTCCCACGATGTCCAACGATGTCCAACGATGTCCAACGGTGTCCAACGGTGTCCCACGTTGTCCCACGTTGTCCCACGTTGTCCCACGGTGTCCAACGGTGTCCCACGATGTCCACCGATGTCCAACGGTGTCCAACGGTGTCCAACGGTGTCCAACGGTGTCCAACGATGTCCCACGTTGTCCCACGTTGTCCCACGTTGTCCCACGGTGTCCAACGATGTCCAACGGTGTCCCACGTTGTCCCACGTTGTCCCACGTTGTCCCACGTTGTCCCACGTTGTCCCACGTTGTCCCACGTTGTCCCACGTTGTCCCACGTTGTCCCACGGTGTCCAACGGTGTCCCACGATGTCCACCGATGTCCAACGGTGTCCAACGGTGTCCAACGGTGTCCAACGGTGTCCCACGTTGTCCAACGATGTCCCACGTTGTCCCACGTTGCCCCACGTTGTCCCACGTTGTCCCACGTTGTCCCACGTTGTCCCACGTTGTCCCACGTTGTCCCACGTTGTCCCACGTTGTCCCACGGTGTCCAACGATGTACAACGGTGTCCAGCGATGTCCAACGGTGTCCCACGATGTCCAACGATGTCCAACGATGTCCAACGGTGTCCAACGGTGTCCCACGTTGTCCCACGTTGTCCCACGTTGTCCCACGGTGTCCAACGATGTCCAACGGTGTCCCACGTTGTCCAACGGTGTCCCACGTTGTCCCACGTTGTCCCACGTTGTCCCACGTTGTCCCACGTTGTCCCACGATGTCCCACGTTGTCCCACGTTGTCCCACGTTGTCCCACGTTGTCCCACGTTGTCCCACGTTGTCCCACGTTGTCCCACGTTGTCCCACGGTGTCCAACGATGTCCAACGGTGTCCAACGGTGTCCCACGGTGTCCAACGGTGTCCCACGTTGTCCCACGTTGTCCCACGTTGTCCCACGTTGTCCCACGTTGTCCCACGTTGTCCCACGTTGTCCCACGTTGTCCAACGATGTCCAACGGTGTCCCACGTTGTCCCACGTTGTCCCACGTTGTCCCACGTTGTCCCACGTTGTCCCACGTTGTCCCACGTTGTCCCACGTTGTCCCACGTTGTCCCACGTTGTCCCACGTTGTCCCACGTTGTCCCACGTTGTCCCACGGTGTCCAACGATGTCCAACGATGTCCAACGGTGTCCCACGATGTCCAACGATGTCCAACGATATCCAACGGTGTCCAACGGTGTCCCACGTTGTCCCACGTTGTCCCGCGTTGTCCCACGGTGTCCAACGATGTCCAACGGTGTCCCACGTTGTCCAACGGTGTCCCACGTTGTCCCACGTTGTCCCACGTTGTCCCACGTTGTCCCACGATGTCCCACGTTGTCCCACGTTGTCCCACGTTGTCCCAAGTTGTCCCACGTTGTCCCACGTTGTCCCACGTTGTCCCACGTTGTCCCACGTTGTCCCACGTTGTCCCACGTTGTCCCACGTTGTCCCACGGTGTCCAACGATGTCCAACGGTGTCCAACGGTGTCCAACGGTGTCCAACGGTGTCCCACGTTGTCCCACGTTGTCCCACGTTGTCCCACGTTGTCCCACGTTGTCCCATGTTGTCCAACGATGTCCAACGGTGTCCCACGTTGTCCCACGTTGTCCCACGTTGTCCCACGTTGTCCCACGTTGTCCCACGTTGTCCCACGTTGTCCCACGTTGTCCCACGTTGTCCCACGTTGTCCCACGTTGTCCCACGTTGTCCCACGTTGTCCCACGTTGTCCCACGTGGTCCCACGTTGTCCCACGTTGTCCCACGGTGTCCAACGATGTCCAACGGTGTCCCACGTTGTCCAACGGTGTCCCACGTTGTCCCACGTTGTCCCACGTTGTCCCACGTTGTCCCA
This sequence comes from Bombus terrestris, assembly GCF_910591885.1. NCBI lineage: Eukaryota > Metazoa > Arthropoda > Insecta > Hymenoptera > Apidae > Bombus > Bombus terrestris. Next base: position 21,508 of record NW_025963717.1, read on the forward strand.
CGATGTCCCACGTTGTCCCACGTTGTCCCACGTTGTCCCACGTTGTCCCACGTTGTCCCACGTTGTCCCACGTTGTCCCACGTTGTCCCACGTTGTCCCACGTTGTCCCACGTTGTCCCACGGTGTCCAACGATGTCCAACGGTGTCCAACGGTGTCCCACGGTGTCCAACGGTGTCCCACGTTGTCCCACGTTGTCCCACGTTGTCCAACGGTGTCCCACGATGTCCAACGATGTCCAACGATGTCCAACGGTGTCCAACGGTGTCCCACGTTGTCCCACGTTGTCCCACGTTGTCCCACGGTGTCCAACGGTGTCCCACGATGTCCACCGATGTCCAACGGTGTCCAACGGTGTCCAACGGTGTCCAACGGTGTCCAACGATGTCCCACGGTGTCCAACGATGTACAACGGTGTCCAGCGATGTCCAACGATGTCCAACGATGTCCAACGGTGTCCCACGATGTCCAACGATGTCCAACGATATCCAACGGTGTCCAACGGTGTCCCACGTTGTCCCACGTTGTCCCGCGTTGTCCCACGGTGTCCAACGATGTCCAACGGTGTCCCACGTTGTCCAACGGTGTCCCACGTTGTCCCACGTTGTCCCACGTTGTCCCACGTTGTCCCACGATGTCCCACGTTGTCCCACGTTGTCCCACGTTGTCCCAAGTTGTCCCACGTTGTCCCACGTTGTCCCACGTTGTCCCACGTTGTCCCACGTTGTCCCACGTTGTCCCACGTTGTCCCACGTTGTCCCACGGTGTCCAACGATGTCCAACGGTGTCCAACGGTGTCCAACGGTGTCCAACGGTGTCCCACGTTGTCCCACGTTGTCCCACGTTGTCCCACGTTGTCCCACGTTGTCCCATGTTGTCCAACGATGTCCAACGGTGTCCCACGTTGTCCCACGTTGTCCCACGTTGTCCCACGTTGTCCCACGTTGTCCCACGTTGTCCCACGTTGTCCCACGTTGTCCCACGTTGTCCCACGTTGTCCCACGTTGTCCCACGTTGTCCCACGTTGTCCCACGTTGTCCCACGTTGTCCCACGTGGTCCCACGTTGTCCCACGTTGTCCCACGGTGTCCAACGATGTCCAACGGTGTCCCACGTTGTCCAACGGTGTCCCACGTTGTCCCACGTTGTCCCACGTTGTCCCACGTTGTCCCACGATGTCCCACGTTGTCCCACGTTGTCCCACGTTGTCCCACGTTGTCCCACGTTGTCCCACGTTGTCCCACGTTGTCCCACGTTGTCCCACGTTGTCCCACGTTGTCCCACGTTGTCCCACGGTGTCCAACGATGTCCAACGGTGTCCAACGGTGTCCCACGGTGTCCAACGGTGTCCCACGTTGTCCCACGTTGTCCCACGTTGTCCCACGTTGTCCCACGTTGTCCCACGTTGTCCCACGTTGTCCAACGATGTCCAACGGTGTCCCACGTTGTCCCACGTTGTTCCATGGTTTCCCACGTTGTCCCACGTTGTCCCACGTTGTCCCACGGTGTCCAACGATGTCCAACGGTGTCCAACGGTGTCCAACGGTGTCCAACGGTGTCCCACGTTGTCCCACGTTGTCCCACGTTGTCCCACGGTGTCCAACGATGTCCAACGATGTCCAACGGTGTCCAACGGTGTCCCACGTTGTCCCACGTTGTCCCACGTTGTCCCACGTTGTCCCACGGTGTCCAACGATGTCCAACGGTGTCCCACGTTGTCCAACGGTGTCCCACGTTGTCCCACGTTGTCCCACGGTGTCCAACGGTGTCCAACGATGTCCAACGGTGTCCAACGGTGTCCCACGTTGTCCCACGTTGTCCCACGTTGTCCCACGTTGTCCCACGGTGTCCAACGATGTCCAACGGTGTCCCACGTTGTCCAACGGTGTCCCACGTTGTCCCACGTTGTCCCACGTTGTCCCACGTTGTCCAACGGTGTCCTACGGGGTCCAACGGTGTCCCACGTTGTCCCACGTTGTCCCACGTTGTCCCACGTTGTCCCACGTTGTCCCATGTTGTCCAACGATGTCCAACGGTGTCCAACGGTGTCCCACGTTGTCCCACGTTGTCCCACGTTGTCCTACGTTGTCCCACGTTGTCCCACGGTATCCAACGATGTCCAACGGTGTCCAGCGATGTCCAACGGTGTCCCACGATGTCCAACGATGTCCAACGATGTCCAACGGTGTCCAACGGTGTCCCACGTTGTCCCACGTTGTCCCACGTTGTCCCACGGTGTCCAACGATGTCCAACGGTGTCCCACGTTGTCCAACGGTGTCCCACGTTGTCCCACGTTGTCCCACGTTGTCCCACGTTGTCCCACGTTGTCCCACGATGTCCCACGTTGTCCCACGTTGTCCCACGTTGTCCCACGTTGTCCCACGTTGTCCCACGTTGTCCCACGTTGTCCCACGTTGTCCCACGGTGTCCAACGATGTCCAACGGTCTCCAACGGTGTCCCACGGTGTCCAACGGTGTCCCACGTTGTCCCACGTTGTCCCACGTTGTCCGACGTTGTCCCACGTTGTCCCACGTTGTCCCACGTTGTCCCACGTTGTCCCACGTTGTCCCACGTTGTCCCACGGTGTCCAACGATGTCCAACGGTGTCCAACGGTGTCCCACGGTGTCCCACGGTGTCCCACGTTGTCCCACGTTGTCCCACGTTGTCCCACGTTGTCCCACGTTGTCCCATGTTGTCCAACGATGTCCAACGGTGTCCAACGGTGTCCCACGTTGTCCCACGTTGTCCCACGTTGTCCTACGTTGTCCCACGTTGTCCCACGGTGTCCAACGATGTCCAACGGTGTCCAGCGATGTCCAACGGTGTCCCACGATGTCCAACGATGTCCAACGATGTCCAACGGTGTCCAACGGTGTCCCACGTTGTCCCACGTTGTCCCACGTTGTCCCACGTTGTCCCACGGTGTCCAACGATGTCCAACGGTGTCCCACGTTGTCCAACGGTGTCCCACGTTGTCCCACGTTGTCCCACGTTGTCCCACGTTGTCCCACGTTGTCCCACGATGTCCCACGTTGTCCCACGTTGTCCCACGTTGTCCCACGTTGTCCCACGTTGTCCCACGTTGTCCCACGTTGTCCCACGTTGTCCCACGGTGTCCAACGATGTCCAACGGTGTCCAACGGTGTCCCACGGTGTCCCACGGTGTCCCACGTTGTCCCACGTTGTCCCACGTTGTCCCACGTTGTCCCACGTTGTCCCACGTTGTCCAACGATGTCCAACGGTGTCCCACGTTGTCCCACGTTGTTCCATGGTTTCCCACGTTGTCCCACGTTGTCCCACGTTGTCCCACGGTGTCCAACGATGTCCAACGGTGTCCAACGGTGTCCAACGGTGTCCAACGGTGTCCCACGTTGTCCCACGTTGTCCCACGTTGTCCCACGGTGTCCAACGATGTCCAACGGTGTCCCACGTTGTCCCACGTTGTCCCACGTTGTCCCACGTTGTCCCACGTTGTCCCACGGTGTCCAACGGTGTCCAACGATGTCCAACGGTGTCCAACGGTGTCCCACGTTGTCCCACGTTGTCCCACGTTGTCCCACGTTGTCCCACGGTGTCCAACGATGTCCAACGGTGTCCCACGTTGTCCAACGGTGTCCCACGTTGTCCCACGTTGTCCCACGTTGTCCCACGTTGTCCCACGGTGTCCAACGGTGTCCAACGATGTCCCACGTTGTCCCACGTTGTTCCACGTTGTCCCACGTTGTCCCACGATGTCCCACGTTGTCCCACGTTGTCCCACGGTGTCCAACGATGTCCCACGTTGTCCCACGTTGTCCCACGGTGTCCAACGATGTCCAACGGTGTCCCACGTTGTCCCACGTTGTCCCACGTTGTCCCACGTTGTCCCACGTTGTCCCACGATGTCCCACGTTGTCCCACGTTGTCCCACGTTGTCCCACGTTGTCCCACGTTGTCCCACGTTGTCCCACGTTGTCCCACGTTGTCCCACGTTGTCCCACGTTGTCCCACGTTGTCCCACGTTGTCCCACGTTGTCCCACGTTGTCCCACGTTGTCCCACGGTGTCCAACGGTGTCCAACGATGTCCAACGGTGTCCAACGGTGTCCCACGTTGTCCCACGTTGTCCCACGTTGTCCCACGTTGTCCCACGGTGTCCAACGATGTCCAACGGTGTCCCACGTTGTCCAACGGTGTCCCACGTTGTCCCACGTTGTCCCACGTTGTCCCACGTTGTCCCACGGTGTCCAACGGTGTCCAACGATGTCCCACGTTGTCCCACGTTGTTCCACGTTGTCCCACGTTGTCCCACGATGTCCCACGTTGTCCCACGTTGTCCCACGTTGTCCCACGATGTCCCACGTTGTCCCACGTTGTCCCACGTTGTCCCACGTTGTCCCACGTTGTCCCACATTGTCCCACGTTGTCCCACGTTGTCCGACGTTGTCCCACGTTGTCCCACGTTGTCCCACGTTGTCCCACGTTGTCCCACGGTGTCCAGCGATGTCCAACGGTGTCCCACGATGTCCAACGATGTCCAACGATGTCCAACGGTGTCCAACGGTGTCCCACGTTGTCCCACGTTGTCCCACGTTGTCCCACGGTGTCCAACGATGTCCAACGGTGTCCCACGTTGTCCAACGGTGTCCCACGTTGTCCCACGTTGTCCCACGTTGTCCCACGTTGTCCCACGTTGTCCCACGTTGTCCCACGTTGTCCCACGTTGTCCCACGTTGTCCCACGTTGTCCCACGTTGTCCCACGTTGTCCCACGTTGTCCCACGGTGTCCAACGATGTCCAACGGTGTCCAACGGTGTCCTACGGTGTCCAACGGTGTCCCACGTTGTCCCACGTTGTCCCACGTTGTCCCACGTTGTCCCACGATGTCCCATGTTGTCCAACGATGTCCAACGGTGTCCAACGGTGTCCCACGTTGTCCCACGTTGTCCCACGTTGTCCTACGTTGTCCCACGTTGTCCCACGGTGTCCAACGATGTCCAACGGTGTCCAGCGATGTCCAACGGTGTCCCACGATGTCCAACGATGTCCAACGATGTCCAACGGTGTCCAACGGTGTCCCACGTTGTCCCACGTTGTCCCACGGTGTCCAACGATGTCCAACGGTGTCCCACGTTTTCCAACGGTGTCCCACGTTGTCCCACGTTGTCCCACGTTGTCCCACGTTGTCCCACGTTGTCCCACGATGTCCCACGTTGTCCCACGTTGTCCCACGTTGTCCCACGTTGTCCCACGTTGTCCCACGTTGTCCCACGTTGTCCCACGTTGTCCCACGGTGTCCAACGATGTCCAACGGTCTCCAACGGTGTCCCACGGTGTCCAACGGTGTCCCACGTTGTCCCACGTTGTCCCAAGTTGTCCCACGTTGTCCCACGTTGTCCCACGTTGTCCCACGTTGTCCCACGTTGTCCCACGTTGTCCCACGTTGTCCCACGGTGTCCAACGATGTCCAACGGTGTCCAACGGTGTCCCACGGTGTCCAACGGTGTCCCACGTTGTCCCACGTTGTCCCACGTTGTCCCACGTTGTCCCACGTTGTCCCATGTTGTCCAACGATGTCCAACGGTGTCCAACGGTGTCCCACGTTGTCCCACGTTGTCCCACGTTGTCCTACGTTGTCCCACGTTGTCCCACGGTGTCCAACGATGTCCAACGGTGTCCAGCGATGTCCAACGGTGTCCCACGATGTCCAACGATGTCCAACGATGTCCAACGGTGTCCAACGGTGTCCCACGTTGTCCCACGTTGTCCCACGTTGTCCCACGGTGTCCAACGATGTCCAACGGTGTCCCACGTTGTCCAACGGTGTCCCACGTTGTCCCATGTTGTCCCACGTTGTCCCACGTTGTCCCACGTTGTCCCACGATGTCCCACGTTGTCCCACGTTGTCCCACGTTGTCCCACGTTGTCCCACGTTGTCCCACGTTGTCCCACGTTGTCCCACGTTGTCCCACGGTGTCCAACGATGTCCAACGGTGTCCAACGGTGTCCCACGGTGTCCAACGGTGTCCCACGTTGTCCCACGTTGTCCCACGTTGTCCCACGTTGTCCCACGTTGTCCCACGTTATCCCACGTTGTCCCACGTTGTCCCACGTTGTCCCACGTTGTCCCACGTTGTCCCACGTTGTCCCACGGTGTCCAACGATGTCCAACGATGTCCAACGGTGTCCCACGATGTCCAACGATGTCCAACGATGTCCAACGGTGTCCAACGGTGTCCCACGTTGTCCCACGTTGTCCCGCGTTGTCCCACGGTGTCCAACGATGTCCAACGTTGTCCCACGTTGTCCCACGGTGTCCCACGTTGTCCAACGGTGTCCCACGTTGTCCCACGTTGTCCCACGTTGTCCCACGTTGTCCCACGATGTCCCACGTTGTCCCACGTTGTCCCACGTTGTCCCAAGTTGTCCCACGTTGTCCCACGTTGTCCCACGTTGTCCCACGTTGTCCCACGTTGTCCCACGTTGTCCCACGTTGTCCCACGTTGTCCCACGTTGTCCCACGTTGTCCCACGGTGTCCAACGATGTCCAACGATGTCCAACGTTGTCCCACGTTGTCCCACGTTGTCCCACGTTGTCCCACGTTGTCCCACGTTGTCCCACGTGGTCCCACGTTTTCCCACGTTGTCCCACGGTGTCCAACGATGTCCCACGGTGTCCCACGTTGTCCAACGGTGTCCCACGTTGTCCCACGTTGTCCCACGTTGTCCCACGTTGTCGCACGATGTCCCACGTTGTCCCACGTTGTCCCACGTTGTCCCACGTTGTCCCACGTTGTCCCACGTTGTCCCTCGTTGTCCCACGTTGTCCCATGTTGTCCAACGATGTCCAACGGTGTCCCACGTTGTCCCACGTTGTCCCACTTTGTCCCACGTTGTCCCACGTTGTCCCACGTTGTCCCACGTTGTCCCACGTTGTCCCACGTTGTCCCACGTTGTCCCACGTTGTCCCACGTTGTCCCACGTGGTCCCACGTTGTCCCACGTTGTCCCACGGTGTCCAACGATGTCCAACGGTGTCCCACGTTGTCCAACGGTGTCCCACGTTGTCCCACGTTGTCCCACGTTGTCCCACGTTGTCCCACGATGTCCCACGTTGTCCCACGTTGTCCCACGTTGTCCCACGTTGTCCCACGTTGTCCCACGTTGTCCCACGTTGTCCCACGTTGTCCCACGTTGTCCCACGTTGTCCCACGTTGTCCCACGTTGTCCCACGTTGTCCAACGATGTCCAACGGTGTCCCACGTTGTCCCACGTTGTTCCATGGTTTCCCACGTTGTCCCACGTTGTCCCACGTTGTCCCACGGTGTCCAACGATGTCCAACGGTGTCCAACGGTGTCCAACGGTGTCCAACGGTGTCCCACGTTGTCCCACGTTGTCCCACGTTGTCCCACGGTGTCCAACGATGTCCAACGGTGTCCCACGTTGTCCCACGTTGTCCCACGTTGTCCCACGTTGTCCCACGTTGTCCCACGATGTCCCACGTTGTCCCACGTTGTCCCACGTTGTCCCACGTTGTCCCACGTTGTCCCACGTTGTCCCACGTTGTCCCACGTTGTCCCACGTTGTCCCACGTTGTCCCACGTTGTCCCACGTTGTCCCACGTTGTCCCACGTTGTCCCACGTTGTCCCACGGTGTCCAACGGTGTCCAACGATGTCCCACGTTGTCCCACGTTGTCCCACGTTGTCCCACGTTGTCCCACGTTGTCCCACGATGTCCCACGTTGTCCCACGTTGTCCCACGTTGTCCCACGTTGTCCCATGTTGTCCCACGTTGTCCCACGTTGTCCCACGTTGTCCCACGTTGTCCCACGGTGTCCAACGATGTCCAACGGTGTCCAGCGATGTCCAACGGTGTCCCACGTTGTCCCACGTTTTCCCACGTTGTCCCACGTTGTCCCACGGTGTCCAACGATGTCCAACGATGTCCAACGGTGTCCCACGTTGTCCCACGTTGTTCCATGGTTTCCCACGTTGTCCCACGTTGTCCCACGTTGTCCCACGTTGTCCCACGTTGTCCCACGTTGTCCCACGTTGTCCCACGTTGTCCCACGATGTCCCACGTTGTCCCACGTTGTCCCACGTTGTCCCACGTTGTCCCACGTTGTCCAGCGATGTCCAACGGTGTCCCACGTTGTCCAACGGTGTCCCACGTTGTCCCACGTTGTCCCACGTTGTCCCACGTTGTCCCACGTTGTCCCACGTTGTCCCACGGTGTCCAACGATGTCCAACGGTGTCCAACGGTGTCCCACGGTGTCCAACGGTGTCCCACGTTGTCCCACGTTGTCCCACGTTGTCCCACGTTGTCCCACGTTGTCCCACGTTGTCCCACGTTGTCCCACGTTGCCCCACGTTGTCCCACGTTGTCCCACGTTGTCCAACGATGTCCAACGGTGTCCAACGGTGTCCCACGTTGTCCCACGTTGTCCCACGTTGTCCCACGGTGTCCAACGATGTCCAACGGTGTCCCACGTTGTCCCACGTTGTCCCACGTTGTCCCTCGTTGTCCCACGTTGTCCCACGATGTCCCACGTTGTCCCACGTTGCCCCACGTTGTCCCACGTTGTCCCACGTTGTCCCACGTTGTCCCACGTTGTCCCACGTTGTCCCACGGTGTCCAACGATGTCCAACGGTGTCCAGCGATGTCCAACGGTGTCCCACGATGTCCAACGATGTCCAACGATGTCCAACGGTGTCCAACGGTGTCCCACGTTGTCCCACGTTGTCCCACGTTGTCCCACGGTGTCCAGCGATGTCCAACGGTGTCCCACGTTGTCCAACGGTGTCCCACGTTGTCCCACGTTGTCCCACGTTGTCCCACGTTGTCCCACGTTGTCCCACGTTGTCCCACGGTGTCCAACGATGTCCAACGGTGTCCAACGGTGTCCCACGGTGTCCAACGGTGTCCCACGTTGTCCCACGTTGTCCCACGTTGTCCCACGTTGTCCCACGTTGTCCCACGTTGTCCAACGATGTCCAACGGTGTCCCACGTTGTCCCACGTTGTCCCACGTTGTCCCACGTTGTCCCACGTTGTCCCACGTTGTCCCACGTTGTCCCACGTTGTCCCACGTTGTCCCACGTTGTCCCACGGTGTAAAAAGATGTCCAACGATGTCCAACGGTGTCCCACGATGTCCAACGATGTCCAACGATGTCCAACGGTGTCCAACGGTGTCCCACGTTGTCCCACGTTGTCCCGCGTTGTCCCACGGTGTCCAACGATGTCCAACGGTGTCCCACGTTGTCCAACGGTGTCCCACGTTGTCCAACGGTGTCCCACGTTGTCCCACGTTGTCCCACGTTGTCCCACGTTGTCCCACTATGTCCCACGTTGTCCCACGTTGTCCCACGTTGTCCCAAGTTGTCCCACGTTGTCCCACGTTGTCCCACGTTGTCCCACGTTGTCCCACGTTGTCCCACGTTGTCCCACGGTGTCCAACGATGTCCAACGGTGTCCCACGTTGTCCCACGTTGTCCCACGTTGTCCCACGTTGTCCCACGTTGTCCCACGTTGTCCCACGTTGTCCCACGTTGTCCCACGTTGTCCCACGATATCCCACGTTGTCCCACGTTGCCCCACGTTGTCCCACGGTGTCCAACGATGTCCAACGGTGTCCCACGTTGTCCCACGTTGTCCCACGTTGTCCCACGTTGTCCCACGTTGTCCCACGATGTCCCACGTTGTCCCACGTTGCCCCACGTTGTCCCACGTTGTCCCACGTTGTCCCACGTTGTCCCACGTTGTCCCACGTTGTCCCACGGTGTCCCACGATGTCCCACGGTGTCCAGCGATGTCCAACGGTGTCCCACGATGTCCAACGATGTCCAACGATGTCCAACGTTGTCCAACGGTGTCCCACGTTGTCCCACGTTGTCCCACGTTGTCCCACGGTGTCCAACGATGTCCAACGGTGTCCCACGTTGTCCAACGGTGTCCCACGTTGTCCCACGTTGTCCCACGTTGTCCCACGTTGTCCCACGTTGTCCCACGATGTCCCACGTTGTCCCACGTTGTCCCACGTTGTCCCACGTTGTCCCAAGTTGTCCCACGTTGTCCCACGTTGTCCCACGTTGTCCCACGGTGTCCAACGATGTCCAACGGTGTCCAACGGTGTCCCACGGTGTCCAACGGTGCCCCACGTTGTCCCACGTTGTCCCACGTTGTCCAACGTTGTCCCACGTTGTCCCACGTTGTCCCACGTTGTCCAACGATGTCCAACGGTGTCCCACGTTGTCCCACGTTGTCCCACGTTGTCCCACGTTGTCCCACGTTGTCCCACGTTGTCCCACGTTGTCCCACGTTGTCCCACGTTGTCCCACGTTGTCCCACGGTGTCCAACGATGTCCAACGATGTCCAACGGTGTCCCACGATGTCCAACGATGTCCAACGATGTCCAACGGTGTCCAACGGTTTCCCACGTTGTCCCACGTTGTCCCACGTTGTCCCACGGTGTCCAACGATGTCCAACGGTGTCCCACGTTGTCCAACGGTGTCCCACGTTGTCCCACGTTGTCCCACGTTGTCCCACGTTGTCCCACGATGTCCCACGTTGTCCCACGTTGTCCCACGTTGTCCCAAGTTGTCCCGCGTTGTCCCACGTTGTCCCACGTTGTCCCACGTTGTCCCACGTTGTCCCACGTTGTCCCACGTTGTCCCACGGTGTCCAAGGATGTCCAACGGTGTCCAACGGTGTCCCACGGTGTCCAACGGTGTCCCACGTTGTACCACGTTGTCCCGCGTTGTCCCACGTTGTCCCACGTTGTCCCACGTTGTCCCACGTTGTCCCACGGTGTCCAACGGTGTCCAACGATGTCCCACGTTGTCCGACGGTGTCCCACGTTGTCCCACGTTGTCCCACGTTGTCCCACGTTGTCCCACGATGTCCCACGTTGTCCCACGTTGTCCCACGTTGTCCCAAGTTGTCCCACGTTGTCCCACGTTGTCCCACGTTGTCCCACGTTGTCCCACGTTGTCCCACGGTGTCCAACGATGTCCAACGGTGTCCCACGTTGTCCAACGGTGTCCCACGTTGTCCCACGTTGTCCCACGTTGTCCCACGTTGTCCCACGTTGTCCCACGTTGTCCCACGGTGTCCAACGATGTCCAACGGTGTCCAACGGTGTCCCACGGTGTCCAACGGTGTCCCACGTTGTCCCACGTTGTCCCACGTTGTCCCACGTTGTCCCACGTTGTCCCACGTTGTCCAACGATGTCCAACGGTGTCCCACGTTGTCCCACGTTGTCCCACGTTGTCCCACGTTGTCCCACGTTGTCCCACGTTGTCCCACGTTGTCCCACGTTGTCCCACGTTGTCCCACGTTGTCCCACGTTGTCCCACGGTGTCCAAAGATGTCCAACGATGTCCAACGGTGTCCCACGATGTCCAACGATGTCCAACGATGTCCAACGGTGTCCAACGGTGTCCCACGTTGTCCCACGTTGTCCCGCGTTGTCCCACGGTGTCCAACGATGTCCAACGGTGTCCCACGTTGTCCAACGGTGTCCCACGTTGTCCAACGGTGTCCCACGTTGTCCCACGTTGTCCCACGTTGTCCCACGTTGTCCCACTATGTCCCACGTTGTCCCACGTTGTCCCACGTTGTCCCAAGTTGTCCCACGTTGTCCCACGTTGTCCCACGTTGTCCCACGTTGTCCCACGTTGTCCCACGTTGTCCCACGGTGTCCAACGATGTCCAACGGTGTCCCACGTTGTCCCACGTTGTCCCACGTTGTCCCACGTTGTCCCACGTTGTCCCACGTTGTCCCACGTTGTCCCACGTTGTCCCACGTTGTCCCACGATATCCCACGTTGTCCCACGTTGCCCCACGTTGTCCCACGGTGTCCAACGATGTCCAACGGTGTCCCACGTTGTCCCACGTTGTCCCACGTTGTCCCACGTTGTCCCACGTTGTCCCACGATGTCCCACGTTGTCCCACGTTGCCCCACGTTGTCCCACGTTGTCCCACGTTGTCCCACGTTGTCCCACGTTGTCCCACGTTGTCCCACGGTGTCCAACGATGTCCAACGGTGTCCAGCGATGTCCAACGGTGTCCCACGATGTCCAACGATGTCCAACGATGTCCAACGTTGTCCAACGGTGTCCCACGTTGTCCCACGTTGTCCCACGTTGTCCCACGGTGTCCAACGATGTCCAACGGTGTCCCACGTTGTCCAACGTGTCCCACGTTGTCCCACGTTGTCCCACGTTGTCCCACGTTGTCCCACGTTGTCCCACGATGTCCCACGTTGTCCCACGTTGTCCCACGTTGTCCCACGTTGTCCCACGTTGTCCCACGTTGTCCCACGTTGTCCCACGTTGTCCCACGGTGTCCAACGATGTCCAACGGTGTCCAACGGTGTCCCACGGTGTCCAACGGTGCCCCACGTTGTCCCACGTTGTCCCACGTTGTCCCACGTTGTCCCACGTTGTCCCACGTTGTCCCACGTTGTCCCACGTTGTCCAACGATGTCCAACGGTGTCCCACGTTGTCCCACGTTGTCCCACGTTGTCCCACGTTGTCCCACGTTGTCCCACGTTGTCCCACGTTGTCCCACGTTGTCCCACGTTGTCCCACGTTGTCCCACGTTGTCCCACGGTGTCCAACGATGTCCAACGATGTCCAACGGTGTCCCACGATGTCCAACGATGTCCAACGATGTCCAACGGTGTCCAACGGTTTCCCACGTTGTCCCACGTTGTCCCACGTTGTCCCACGGTGTCCAACGATGTCCAACGGTGTCCCACGTTGTCCAACGGTGTCCCACGTTGTCCCACGTTGTCCCACGTTGTCCCACGTTGTCCCACGATGTCCCACGTTGTCCCACGTTGTCCCACGTTGTCCCAAGTTGTCCCGCGTTGTCCCACGTTGTCCCACGTTGTCCCACGTTGTCCCACGTTGTCCCACGTTGTCCCACGTTGTCCCACGGTGTCCAAGGATGTCCAACGGTGTCCAACGGTGTCCCACGGTGTCCAACGGTGTCCCACGTTGTACCACGTTGTCCCGCGTTGTCCCACGTTGTCCCACGTTGTCCCACGTTGTCCCACGTTGTCCCACGGTGTCCAACGGTGTCCAACGATGTCCCACGTTGTCCGACGGTGTCCCACGTTGTCCCACGTTGTCCCACGTTGTCCCACGTTGTCCCACGATGTCCCACGTTGTCCCACGTTGTCCCACGTTGTCCCACGTTGTCCCACGTTGTCCCACGTTGTCCCACGTTGTCCCACGTTGTCCCACGTTGCCCCACGTTGTCCCACGTTGTCCCACGTTGTCCCACGTTGTCCCACGTTGTCCCACGTTGTCCCACGGTGTCCAACGATGTCCAACGGTGTCCAGCGATGTCCAACGGTGTCCCACGATGTCCAACGATGTCCAACGATGTCCAACGTTGTCCAACGGTGTCCCACGTTGTCCCACGTTGTCCCACGTTGTCCCACGGTGTCCAACGATGTCCAACGGTGTCCCACGTTGTCCAACGGTGTCCCACGTTGTCCCACGTTGTCCCACGTTGTCCCACGTTGTCCCACGTTGTCCCACGATGTCCCACGTTGTCCCACGTTGTCCCACGTTGTCCCACGTTGTCCCACGTTGTCCCACGTTGTCCCACGTTGTCCCACGTTGTCCCACGTTGTCCCACGGTGTCCAACGATGTCCAACGGTGTCCAACGGTGTCCCACGGTGTCCAACGGTGCCCCACGTTGTCCCACGTTGTCCCACGTTGTCCCACGTTGTCCCACGTTGTCCCACGTTGTCCCACGTTGTCCCACGTTGTCCCACGTTGTCCCACGTTGTCCCATGTTGTCCCACGTTGTCCCACGTTGTCCCACGGTGTCCAACGATGTCCAACGGTGTCCAACGGTGTCCCACGGTGTCCAACGGTGTCCCACGTTGTCCCACGTTGTCCCGCGTTGTCCCACGTTGTCCCACGTTGTCCCACGTTGTCCCACGGTGTCCAACGATGTCCCACGTTGTCCCACGTTGTCCAACGGTGTCCCACGTTGTCCCACGTTGTCCCACGTTGTCCCACGTTGTCCCACGTTGTCCCACGGTGTCCAACGATGTCCAACGGTGTCCAACGGTGTCCCACGGTGTCCAACGGTGTCCCACGTTGTCCCACGTTGTCCCGCGTTGTCCCACGTTGTCCCACGGTGTCCAACGATGTCCAACGGTGTCCCACGTTGTCCCACGATGTCCCACGTTGTCCCACGTTGTCCCACGTTGTCCCAAGTTGTCCCGCGTTGTCCCACGTTGTCCCACGTTGTCCCACGTTGTCCCACGTTGTCCCACGTTGTCCCACGTTGTCCCACGGTGTCCAAGGATGTCCAACGGTGTCCAACGGTGTCCCACGGTGTCCAACGGTGTCCCACGTTGTACCACGTTGTCCCGCGTTGTCCCACGTTGTCCCACGTTGTCCCACGTTGTCCCACGTTGTCCCACGTTGTCCCACGTTGTCCCACGGTGTCCAACGGTGTCCAACGATGTCCCACGTTGTCCAACGGTGTCCCACGTTGTCCCACGTTGTCCCACGTTGTCCCACGTTGTCCCACGATGTCCCACGTTGTCCCACGTTGTCCCACGTTGTCCCAAGTTGTCCCACGTTGTCCCACGTTGTCCCACGTTGTCCCACGTTGTCCCACGTTGTCCCACGTTGTCCCACGTTGTCCCACGGTGTCCAACGATGTCCAACGGTGTCCAACGGTGTCCCACGGTGTCCAACGGTGCCCCACGTTGTCCCACGTTGTCCCACGTTGTCCCACGTTGTCCCACGTTGTCCCACGTTGTCCCACGTTGTCCAACGATGTCCAACGGTGTCCCACGTTGTCCCACGTTGTCCCACGTTGTCCCACGTTGTCCCACGTTGTCCCACGTTGTCCCACGTTGTCCCACGTTGTCCCACGTTGTCCCACGTTGTCCCACGTTGTCCCACGGTGTCCAACGATGTCCAACGATGTCCAACGGTGTCCCACGATGTCCAACGATGTCCAACGATGTCCAACGGTGTCCAACGGTTTCCCACGTTGTCCCACGTTGTCCCACGTTGTCCCACGGTGTCCAACGATGTCCAACGGTGTCCCACGTTGTCCAACGGTGTCCCACGTTGTCCCACGTTGTCCCACGTTGTCCCACGTTGTCCCACGATGTCCCACGTTGTCCCACGTTGTCCCACGGTGTCCAAGGATGTCCAACGGTGTCCAACGGTGTCCCACGGTGTCCAACGGTGTCCCACGTTGTACCACGTTGTCCCGCGTTGTCCCACGTTGTCCCACGTTGTCCCACGTTGTCCCACGTTGTCCCACGGTGTCCAACGGTGTCCAACGATGTCCCACGTTGTCCGACGGTGTCCCACGTTGTCCCACGTTGTCCCACGTTGTCCCACGTTGTCCCACGATGTCCCACGTTGTCCCACGTTGTCCCACGTTGTCCCAAGTTGTCCCACGTTGTCCCACGTTGTCCCACGTTGTCCCACGTTGCCCCACGTTGTCCCACGTTGTCCCACGTTGTCCCACGTTGTCCCACGTTGTCCCACGTTGTCCCACGGTGTCCAACGATGTCCAACGGTGTCCAGCGATGTCCAACGGTGTCCCACGATGTCCAACGATGTCCAACGATGTCCAACGTTGTCCAACGGTGTCCCACGTTGTCCCACGTTGTCCCACGTTGTCCCACGGTGTCCAACGATGTCCAACGGTGTCCCACGTTGTCCAACGGTGTCCCACGTTGTCCCACGTTGTCCCACGTTGTCCCACGTTGTCCCACGTTGTCCCACGATGTCCCACGTTGTCCCACGTTGTCCCACGTTGTCCCACGTTGTCCCACGTTGTCCCACGTTGTCCCACGTTGTCCCACGTTGTCCCACGTTGTCCCACGGTGTCCAACGATGTCCAACGGTGTCCAACGGTGTCCCACGGTGTCCAACGGTGCCCCACGTTGTCCCACGTTGTCCCACGTTGTCCCACGTTGTCCCACGTTGTCCCACGTTGTCCCACGTTGTCCAACGATGTCCAACGGTGTCCCACGTTGTCCCACGTTGTCCCACGTTGTCCCACGTTGTCCCACGTTGTCCCACGTTGTCCCACGTTGTCCCACGTTGTCCCACGTTGTCCCACGTTGTCCCACGTTGTCCCACGGTGTCCAACGATGTCCAACGATGTCCAACGGTGTCCCACGATGTCCAACGATGTCCAACGATGTCCAACGGTGTCCAACGGTTTCCCACGTTGTCCCACGTTGTCCCACGTTGTCCCACGGTGTCCAACGATGTCCAACGGTGTCCCACGTTGTCCAACGTTGTCCCACGTTGTCCCACGTTGTCCCACGTTGTCCCACGTTGTCCCACGATGTCCCACGTTGTCCCACGTTGTCCCACGTTGTCCCAAGTTGTCCCGCGTTGTCCCACGTTGTCCCACGTTGTCCCACGTTGTCCCACGTTGTCCCACGTTGTCCCACGTTGTCCCACGGTGTCCAAGGATGTCCAACGGTGTCCAACGGTGTCCCACGGTGTCCAACGGTGTCCCACGTTGTACCACGTTGTCCCGCGTTGTCCCACGTTGTCCCACGTTGTCCCACGTTGTCCCACGTTGTCCCACGTTGTCCCACGTTGTCCCACGGTGTCCAACGGTGTCCAACGATGTCCCACGTTGTCCAACGGTGTCCCACGTTGTCCCACGTTGTCCCACGTTGTCCCACGTTGTCCCACGATGTCCCACGTTGTCCCACGTTGTCCCACGTTGTCCCAAGTTGTCCCACGTTGTCCCACGTTGTCCCACGTTGTCCCACGTTGTCCCACGTTGTCCCACGTTGTCCCACGTTGTCCCACGGTGTCCAACGATGTCCAACGGTGTCCAACGGTGTCCCACGGTGTCCAACGGTGTCCCACGTTGTCCCACGTTGTCCCGCGTTGTCCCACGTTGTCCCACGTTGTCCCACGTTGTCCCACGGTGTCCAACGATGTCCCACGTTGTCCCACGTTGTCCAACGGTGTCCCACGTTGTCCCACGTTGTCCCACGTTGTCCCACGTTGTCCCACGTTGTCCCACGGTGTCCAACGATGTCCAACGGTGTCCAACGGTGTCCCACGGTGTCCAACGGTGTCCCACGTTGTCCCACGTTGTCCCGCGTTGTCCCACGTTGTCCCACGGTGTCCAACGATGTCCAACGGTGTCCCACGTTGTCCCACGATGTCCCACGTTGTCCCACGTTGTCCCACGTTGTCCCAAGTTGTCCCGCGTTGTCCCACGTTGTCCCACGTTGTCCCACGTTGTCCCACGTTGTCCCACGTTGTCCCACGTTGTCCCACGGTGTCCAAGGATGTCCAACGGTGTCCAACGGTGTCCCACGGTGTCCAACGGTGTCCCACGTTGTACCACGTTGTCCCGCGTTGTCCCACGTTGTCCCACGTTGTCCCACGTTGTCCCACGTTGTCCCACGGTGTCCAACGGTGTCCAACGATGTCCCACGTTGTCCGACGGTGTCCCACGTTGTCCCACGTTGTCCCACGTTGTCCCACGTTGTCCCACGATGTCCCACGTTGTCCCACGTTGTCCCACGTTGTCCCAAGTTGTCCCACGTTGTCCCACGTTGTCCCACGTTGTCCCACGTTGTCCCACGTTGCCCCACGTTGTCCCACGTTGTCCCACGTTGTCCCACGTTGTCCCACGTTGTCCCACGTTGTCCCACGGTGTCCAACGATGTCCAACGGTGTCCAGCGATGTCCAACGGTGTCCCACGATGTCCAACGATGTCCAACGATGTCCAACGTTGTCCAACGGTGTCCCACGTTGTCCCACGTTGTCCCACGTTGTCCCACGGTGTCCAACGATGTCCAACGGTGTCCCACGTTGTCCAACGGTGTCCCCCGTTGTCCCACGTTGTCCCACGTTGTCCCACGTTGTCCCACGTTGTCCCACGATGTCCCACGTTGTCCCACGTTGTCCCACGTTGTCCCACGTTGTCCCACGTTGTCCCACGTTGTCCCACGTTGTCCCACGTTGTCCCACGTTGTCCCACGGTGTCCAACGATGTCCAACGGTGTCCAACGGTGTCCCACGGTGTCCAACGGTGCCCCACGTTGTCCCACGTTGTCCCACGTTGTCCCACGTTGTCCCACGTTGTCCCACGTTGTCCCACGTTGTCCAACGATGTCCAACGGTGTCCCACGTTGTCCCACGTTGTCCCACGTTGTCCCACGTTGTCCCACGTTGTCCCACGTTGTCCCACGTTGTCCCACGTTGTCCCACGTTGTCCCACGTTGTCCCACGTTGTCCCACGGTGTCCAACGATGTCCAACGATGTCCAACGGTGTCCCACGATGTCCAACGATGTCCAACGATGTCCAACGGTGTCCAACGGTTTCCCACGTTGTCCCACGTTGTCCCACGTTGTCCCACGGTGTCCAACGATGTCCAACGGTGTCCCACGTTGTCCAACGTTGTCCCACGTTGTCCCACGTTGTCCCACGTTGTCCCACGTTGTCCCACGATGTCCCACGTTGTCCCACGTTGTCCCACGTTGTCCCAAGTTGTCCCGCGTTGTCCCACGTTGTCCCACGTTGTCCCACGTTGTCCCACGTTGTCCCACGTTGTCCCACGTTGTCCCACGGTGTCCAAGGATGTCCAACGGTGTCCAACGGTGTCCCACGGTGTCCAACGGTGTCCCACGTTGTACCACGTTGTCCCGCGTTGTCCCACGTTGTCCCACGTTGTCCCACGTTGTCCCACGTTGTCCCACGTTGTCCCACGTTGTCCCACGGTGTCCAACGGTGTCCAACGATGTCCCACGTTGTCCAACGGTGTCCCACGTTGTCCCACGTTGTCCCACGTTGTCCCACGTTGTCCCACGATGTCCCACGTTGTCCCACGTTGTCCCACGTTGTCCCAAGTTGTCCCACGTTGTCCCACGTTGTCCCACGTTGTCCCACGTTGTCCCACGTTGTCCCACGTTGTCCCACGTTGTCCCACGGTGTCCAACGATGTCCAACGGTGTCCAACGGTGTCCCACGGTGTCCAACGGTGTCCCACGTTGTCCCACGTTGTCCCGCGTTGTCCCACGTTGTCCCACGTTGTCCCACGTTGTCCCACGGTGTCCAACGATGTCCCACGTTGTCCCACGTTGTCCAACGGTGTCCCACGTTGTCCCACGTTGTCCCACGTTGTCCCACGTTGTCCCACGTTGTCCCACGGTGTCCAACGATGTCCAACGGTGTCCAACGGTGTCCCACGGTGTCCAACGGTGTCCCACGTTGTCCCACGTTGTCCCGCGTTGTCCCACGTTGTCCCACGGTGTCCAACGATGTCCAACGGTGTCCCACGTTGTCCCACGATGTCCCACGTTGTCCCACGTTGTCCCACGTTGTCCCAAGTTGTCCCGCGTTGTCCCACGTTGTCCCACGTTGTCCCACGTTGTCCCACGTTGTCCCACGTTGTCCCACGTTGTCCCACGGTGTCCAAGGATGTCCAACGGTGTCCAACGGTGTCCCACGGTGTCCAACGGTGTCCCACGTTGTACCACGTTGTCCCGCGTTGTCCCACGTTGTCCCACGTTGTCCCACGTTGTCCCACGTTGTCCCACGTTGTCCCACGTTGTCCCACGGTGTCCAACGGTGTCCAACGATGTCCCACGTTGTCCAACGGTGTCCCACGTTGTCCCACGTTGTCCCACGTTGTCCCACGTTGTCCCACGATGTCCCACGTTGTCCCACGTTGTCCCACGTTGTCCCAAGTTGTCCCACGTTGTCCCACGTTGTCCCACGTTGTCCCACGTTGTCCCACGTTGTCCCACGTTGTCCCACGTTGTCCCACGGTGTCCAACGATGTCCAACGGTGTCCAACGGTGTCCCACGGTGTCCAACGGTGTCCCACGTTGTCCCACGTTGTCCCGCGTTGTCCCACGTTGTCCCACGTTGTCCCACGTTGTCCCACGGTGTCCAACGATGTCCCACGTTGTCCCACGTTGTCCAACGGTGTCCCACGTTGTCCCACGTTGTCCCACGTTGTCCCACGTTGTCCCACGTTGTCCAACGGTGTCCAACGATGTCCAACGGTGTCCAACGGTGTCCCACGGTGTCCAACGGTGTCCCACGTTGTCCCACGTTGTCCCGCGTTGTCCCACGTTGTCCCACGGTGTCCAACGATGTCCAACGGTGTCCAACGGTGTCCCACGGTGTCCAACGGTGTCCCACGTTGTCCCACGTTGTCCCACGTTGTCCCACGTTGTCCCACGTTGTCCCACGTTGTCCAACGATGTCCAACGGTGTCCCACGTTGTCCCACGTTGTCCCACGTTGTCCCACGTTGTCCCACGTTGTCCCACGTTGTCCCACGTTGTCCCACGTTGTCCCACGTTGTCCCACGTTGTCCCACGTTGTCCCACGGTGTCCAACGATGTCCAACGATGTCCAACGGTGTCCCACGATGTCCAACGATGTCCAACGATGTCCAACGGTGTCCAACGGTGTCCCACGTTGTCCCACGTTGTCCCACGTTGTCCCACGGTGTCCAACGATGTCCAACGGTGTCCCACGTTGTCCAACGGTGTCCCACGTTGTCCCAAGTTGTCCCACGTTGTCCCACGTTGTCCCACGATGTCCCACGTTGTCCCACGTTGTCCCACGTTGTCCCAAGTTGTCCCACGTTGTCCCACGTTGTCCCACGTTGTCCCACGTTGTCCCACGGTGTCCAACGATGTCCAACGGTGTCCAACGGTGTCCCACGGTGTCCAACGGTGTCCCACGTTGTCCCACGTTGTCCCGCGTTGTCCCAAGTTGTCCCACGTTGTCCCACGTTGTCCCACGTTGTCCCACGATGTCCCACGTTGTCCCACGTTGTCCCACGTTGTCCCACGTTGTCCCACGTTGTCCCACGTTGTCCCACGTTGTCCCACGTTGTCCCACGTTGTCCCACGTTGTCCCACGTTGTCCCACGTTGTCCCACGTTGTCCCACGTTTTCCCACGTTGTCCCACGTTGTCCCACGGTGTCCAACGATGTCCAACGATGTCCAACGGTGTCCCACGATGTCCAACGATGTCCATCGATGTCCAACGGTGTCCAACGGTTTCCCACGTTGTCCCACGTTGTCCCACGT
Organism: Bombus terrestris; assembly: GCF_910591885.1. Taxonomy (NCBI): domain Eukaryota; kingdom Metazoa; phylum Arthropoda; class Insecta; order Hymenoptera; family Apidae; genus Bombus; species Bombus terrestris. The sequence goes on from NW_025963717.1 coordinate 42,590, forward strand.
TGTCCCACGGTGTCCAACGATGTCCAACGGTGTCCCACGTTGTCCAACGGTGTCCCACGTTGTCCCACGTTGTCCCACGTTGTCCCACGTTGTCCCACGATGTCCCACGTTGTCCCACGTTGTCCCACGTTGTCCCAAGTTGTCCCACGTTGTCCCACGTTGTCCCACGGTGTCCAACGGTGTCCAACGATGTCCCACGTTGTCCCACGTTGTCCCACGGTGTCCAACGATGTCCAACGGTGTCCAACGGTGTCCCACGGTGTCCAACGGTGTCCCACGTTGTACCACGTTGTCCCGCGTTGTCCCACGTTGTCCCACGTTGTCCCACGTTGTCCCACGTTGTCCCACGTTGTCCCACGATGTCCCACGTTGTCCCACGTTGTCCCACGTTGTCCCACGTTGTCCCACGTTGTCCCACGTTGTCCCACGTTGTCCCACGTTGTCCCACGTTGTCCCACGTTGTCCCACGTTGTCCCACGTTGACCCACGTTGTCCCACGTTGTCCCACGTTGTCCCACGTTGTCCCACGGTGTCCAACGGTGTCCAACGATGTCCCACGTTGTCCCACGTTGTCCCACGTTGTCCCACGTTGTCCCACGATGTCCCACGTTGTCCCACGTTGTCCCACGTTGTCCCACGGTGTCCAACGATGTCCAACGGTGTCCAGCGATGTCCAACGGTGTCCCACGTTGTCCAACGGTGTCCCACGTTGTCCAACGGTGTCCCACGTTGTCCCACGTTGTCCCACGTTGTCCCACGATGTCCCACGTTGTCCCACGTTGTCCCACGTTGTCCCCACGTTGTCCCACGTTGTCCCACGTTGTCCCACGGTGTCCAACGATGTCCTTCGGTGTCCAACGGTGTCCCACGGTGTCCAACGGTGTCCCACGTTGTCCCACGTTGTCCCACGTTGTCCCACGTTGTCCCACGTTGTCCCACGTTGTCCAACGATGTCCAACGGTGTCCCACGTTTTCCCACGTTGTTCCATGGTTTCCCACGTTGTCCCACGTTGTCCCACGTTGTCCCACGGTGTCCCACGTTGTCCCACGTTGTCCCACGTTGTCCCACGTTGTCCCACGTTGTCCCACGTTGTCCCACGTTGTCCCCACGTTGTCCCACGTTGTCCACGTTGTCCCACGGTGTCCAACGGTGTCCAACGATGTCCCACGTTGTCCCACGTTGTCCCACGTTGTCCCACGTTGTCCCACGATGTCCCACGTTGTCCCACGTTGTCCCACGTTGTCCCACGTTGTCCCACGTTGGTCCCACGTTGTCCCACGTTGTCCCACGTTGTCCCACGTTGTCCACGTTGTCCCACGGTGTCCAACGATGTCCAACGGTGTCCAGCGATGTCCAACGGTGTCCCACGTTGTCCCACGTTTTCCCACGTTGTCCCACGTTGTCCCACGGTGTCCAACGATGTCCAACGATGTCCAACGGTGTCCCACGTTGTCCCCACGTTGTTCCATGGTTTTCCCACGTTGTCCCACGTTGTCCCACGTTGTCCCACGGTGTCCAACGATGTCCAACGGTGTCCAACGGTGTCCAACGGTGTCCAACGGTGTCCCACGTTGTCCCACGTTGTCCCGCGTTGTCCCACGTTGTCCCACGTTGTCCCACGATGTCCCACGTTGTCCCACGTTGTCCCACGTTGTCCCACGGTGTCCAACGATGTCCAACGTGTCCCACGTTGTCCAACGGTGTCCCACGTTGTCCCACGTTGTCCCACGTTGGTCCCACGTTGTCCCACGATGTCCCACGTTGTCCCACGTTGTCCCACGTTGTCCCACGTTGTCCCACGTTGTCCCACGTTGTCCCACGTTGTCCCACGTTGTCCCACGTTGTCCCACGGTGTCCAACGATGTCCAACGGTGTCCAACGGTGTCCCACGGTGTCCAACGATGTCCCAC
>NW_025963718.1:0-44188 GCF_910591885.1 Bombus terrestris
ACGGTGTCCCACGTTGTCCCACGTTGTCCCACGTTGTCCCACGTTGTCCCACGTTGTCCCACGTTGTCCCACGGTGTCCAACGATGTCCAACGGTGTCCAACGGTGTCCCACGGTGTCCAACGGTGTCCCACGTTGTCCCACGTTGTCCCACGTTGTCCCACGTTGTCCCACGTTGTCCCACGTTGTCCCACGTTGTCCAACGATGTCCAACGATGTCCAACGGTGTCCAACGATGTCCAACGGTGTCCAACGATGTCCAACGATGTCCAACGGTGTCCCACGATGTCCAACGATGTCCAACGATGTCCAACGGTGTCCAACGGTGTCCAACGGTGTCCCACGGTGTCCAACGGTGTCCCACGTTGTCCCACGTTGTCCCACGTTGTCCCACGTTGTCCCACGATGTCCCACGTTGTCCAACGGTGTCCAACGGTGTCCAACGATGTCCAACGGTGTCCAACGATGTCCAACGATGTCCAACGGTGTCCCACGATGTCCAACGATGTCCAACGATGTCCAACGGTGTCCAACGGTGTCCAACGGTGTCCCACGGTGTCCAACGGTGTCCCACGTTGTCCCACGTTGTCCCACGTTGTCCCACGGTGTCCAACGGTGTCCCACGTTGTCCCACGTTGTCCCACGTTGTCCCACGTTGTCCCACGATGTCCCACGTTGTCCCACGTTGTCCCACGTTGTCCCACGTTGTCCCACGTTGTCCCACGTTGTCCCACGGTGTCCAACGATGTCCAACGGTGTCCAACGGTGTCCAACGGTGTCCAACGATGTCCAACGATGTCCAACGATGTCCAACGATGTCCAACGGTGTCCAACGGTGTCCCACGGTGTCCAACGGTGTGCCACGTTGTCCCACGTTGTCCCACGGTGTCCAACGATGTCCAACGGTGTCCAACGGTGTCCCACGGTGTCCAACGGTGTCCCACGTTGTCCCACGTTGTCCCACGGTGTCCAACGATGTCCAACGATGTCCAACGGTGTCCCACGATGTCCAACGATGTCCAACGATGTCCAACGGTGTCCAACGATGTCCAACGGTGTCCAACGATGTCCAACGATGTCCAACGGTGTCCCACGATGTCCAACGATGTCCAACGATGTCCAACGGTGTCCAACGGTGTCCAACGGTGTCCCACGGTGTCCAACGGTGTCCCACGTTGTCCCACGTTGTCCCACGTTGTCCCACGTTGTCCCACGATGTCCCACGTTGTCCAACGGTGTCCAACGGTGTCCAACGATGTCCAACGATGTCCAACGGTGTCCCACGATGTCCAACGATGTCCAACGATGTCCAACGGTGTCCCACGTTGTCCCACGTTGTCCCACGTTGTCCCACGTTGTCCCACGGTGTCCAACGATGTCCAACGGTGTCCCACGTTGTCCAACGGTGTCCCACGTTGTCCCACGTTGTCCCACGTTGTCCCACGTTGTCCCACGTTGTCCCACGTTGTCCCACGTTGTCCCACGTGGTCCCACGTTGTCCCACGTTGTCCCACGGTGTCCAACGATGTCCAACGGTGTCCCACGTTGTCCAACGGTGTCCCACGTTGTCCCACGTTGTCCCACGTTGTCCCACGTTGTCCCACGATGTCCCACGTTGTCCCACGTTGTCCCACGTTGTCCCACGTTGTCCCACGTTGTCCCACGTTGTCCCACGTTGTCCCACGTTGTCCCACGTTGTCCCACGTTGTCCCACGTTGTCCCACGGTGTCCAACGGTGTCCAACGGTGTCCAACGGTGTCCAACGGTGTCCCACGTTGTCCCACGTTGTCCCACGTTGTCCCACGTTGTCCCACGTTGTCCCACGATGTCCCACGTTGTCCCACGTTGTCCCACGTTGTCCCACGATGTCCCACGTTGTCCCACGTTGTCCCACGTTGTCCCACGTTGTCCCACGATGTCCCACGTTGTCCCACGTTGTCCCACGTTGTCCCACGGTGTCCAACGATGTCCAACGGTGTCCAACGGTGTCCCACGTTGTCCCACGTTGTCCCACGTTGTCCCACGTTGTCCCACGTTGTCCCACGTTGTCCAACGATGTCCAACGGTGTCCCACGTTGTCCCACGTTGTCCCACGTTGTCCCACGTTGTCCCACGTTGTCCCACGTTGTCCCACGTTGTCCCACGTTGTCCCACGTTGTCCCACGTTGTCCCACGTTGTCCCACGTTGTCCCACGGTGTCCAACGGTGTCCAACGATGTCCCACGTTGTCCCACGTTGTCCCACGTTGTCCCACGTTGTCCCACGATGTCCCACGTTGTCCCACGTTGTCCCACGTTGTCCCACGTTGTCCCACGTTGTCCCACGTTGTCCCACGTTGTCCCACGTTGTCCCACGTTGTCCCACGTTGTCCGACGTTGTCCCACGTTGTCCCACGTTGTCCCACGTTGTCCCACGGTGTCCAACGATGTCCAACGATGTCCAACGGTGTCCCACGTTGTCCCACGTTGTTCCATGGTTTCCCACGTTGTCCCACGTTGTCCCACGTTGTCCCACGGTGTCCAACGATGTCCAACGGTGTCCAACGGTGTCCAACGGTGTCCAACGGTGTCCCACGTTGTCCCACGTTGTCCCACGTTGTCCCACGTTGTCCCACGTTGTCCCACGATGTCCCACGTTGTCCCACGTTGTCCCACGTTGTCCCACGATGTCCCACGTTGTCCCACGTTGTCCCACGTTGTCCCACGTTGTCCCACGATGTCCCACGTTGTCCCACGTTGTCCCACGTTGTCCCACGTTGTCCCACGGTGTCCAACGATGTCCAACGGTGTCCAACGGTGTCCCACGGTGTCCAACGGTGTCCCACGTTGTCCCACGTTGTCCCACGTTGTCCCACGTTGTCCCACGTTGTCCCACGATGTCCCACGTTGTCCCACGTTGTCCGACGTTGTCCCACGTTGTCCCACGTTGTCCCACGTTGTCCCACGGTGTCCAACGATGTCCAACGATGTCCAACGGTGTCCCACGTTGTCCCACGTTGTTCCATGGTTTCCCACGTTGTCCCACGTTGTCCCACGTTGTCCCACGGTGTCCAACGATGTCCAACGGTGTCCAACGGTGTCCAACGGTGTCCAACGGTGTCCCACGTTGTCCCACGTTGTCCCCCGTTGTCCCACGTTGTCCCACGTTGTCCCACGATGTCCCACGTTGTCCCACGTTGTCCCACGTTGTCCCACGATGTCCCACGTTGTCCCACGTTGTCCCACGTTGTCCCACGTTGTCCCACGTTGTCCCACGTTGTCCCACGATGTCCCACGTTGTCCCACGTTGTCCCACGTTGTCCCACGTTGTCCCACGTTGTCCCACGTTGTCCCACGTTGTCCAACGATGTCCAACGGTGTCCAACGGTGTCCAACGGTGTCCCACGTTGTCCCACGTTGTCCCACGTTGTCCCACGTTGTCCCACGTTGTCCCACGTTGTCCCACGTTGTCCCACGTTGTCCCACGATGTCCCACGTTGTCCCACGTTGTCCCACGTTGTCCCACGTTGTCCCACGTTGTCCCACGTTGTCCCACGTTGTCCCACGTTGTCCCGCGTTGTCCCACGTTGTCCAACGATGTCCAACGGTGTCCCACGTTGTCCCACGTTGTCCCACGATGTCCCACGTTGTCCCACGTTGTCCCACGTTGTCCCACGTTGTCCCACGTTGTCCCACGTTGTCCCACGTTGTCCCACGTTGTCCCACGTTGTCCCACGTTGTCCCACGTTGTCCCACGTTGTCCCACGTTGTCCCACGGTGTCCAACGGTGTCCAACGGTGTCCCACGGTGTCCAACGGTGTCCCACGTTGTCCCACGTTGTCCCACGTTGTCCCACGTTGTCCCACGTTGTCCCACGTTGTCCAACGATGTCCAACGGTGTCCCACGTTGTCCCACGTTGTTCCATGGTTTCCCACGTTGTCCCACGTTGTCCCACGTTGTCCCACGTTGTCCCACGTTGTCCCACGGTGTCCAACGATGTCCAACGGTGTCCCACGTTGTCCCACGTTGTCCCACGTTGTCCCACGTTGTCCCACGTTGTCCAACGATGTCCAACGGTGTCCCACGTTGTCCCACGTTGTTCCATGGTTTCCCACGTTGTCCCACGTTGTCCCACGTTGTCCCACGGTGTCCAACGATGTCCAACGGTGTCCAACGGTGTCCCACGGTGTCCAACGGTGTCCCACGTTGTCCCACGTTGTCCCACGTTGTCCCACGTTGTCCCACGTTGTCCCACGTTGTCCCACGGTGTCCAACGGTGTCCCACGTTGTCCCACGTTGTCCCACGTTGTCCCACGTTGTCCCACGTTGTCCCACGTTGTCCAACGATGTCCAACGGTGTCCCACGTTGTCCCACGTTGTTCCATGGTTTCCCACGTTGTCCCACGTTGTCCCACGTTGTCCCACGTTGTCCCACGGTGTCCAACGATGTCCAACGGTGTCCCACGATGTCCCACGTTGTCCCACGTTGTCCCACGTTGTCCCACGTTGTCCCACGTTGTCCCACGTTGTCCCACGTTGTCCCACGTTGTCCCACGTTGTCCCACGTTGTCCCACGTTGTCCCACGTTGTCCCACGTTGTCCCACGGTGTCCAACGATGTCCAACGGTGTCCAACGGTGTCCCACGGTGTCCAACGGTGTCCCACGTTGTCCCACGTTGTCCCACGTTGTCCCACGTTGTCCCACGTTGTCCCACGTTGTCCAACGATGTCCAACGGTGTCCCACGTTGTCCCACGTTGTTCCATGGTTTCCCACGTTGTCCCACGTTGTCCCACGTTGTCCCACGTTGTCCCACGTTGTCCCACGGTGTCCAACGATGTCCAACGGTGTCCCACGTTGTCCCACGTTGTCCCACGTTGTCCCACGTTGTCCCACGTTGTCCCACGATGTCCCACGTTGTTCCACGTTGTCCCACGTTGTCCCACGTTGTCCCACGTTGTCCCACGTTGTCCCACGTTGTCCCACGTGGTCCCACGTTGTCCCACGTTGTCCCACGGTGTCCAACGATGTCCAACGGTGTCCCACGTTGTCCAACGGTGTCCCACGTTGTCCCACGTTGTCCCACGTTGTCCCACGTTGTCCCACGATGTCCCACGTTGTCCCACGTTGTCCCACGTTGTCCCACGTTGTCCCACGTTGTCCCACGTTGTCCCACGTTGTCCCACGTTGTCCCACGTTGTCCCACGTTGTCCCACGTTGTCCCACGGTGTCCAACGATGTCCAACGGTGTCCAACGGTGTCCCACGGTGTCCAACGGTGTCCCACGTTGTCCCACGTTGTCCCACGTTGTCCCACGTTGTCCCACGTTGTCCCACGTTGTCCCACGTTGTCCAACGATGTCCAACGGTGTCCCACGTTGTCCCACGTTGTTCCATGGTTTCCCACGTTGTCCCACGTTGTCCCACGTTGTCCCACGGTGTCCAACGATGTCCAACGGTGTCCAACGGTGTCCAACGGTGTCCAACGGTGTCCCACGTTGTCCCACGTTGTCCCACGTTGTCCCACGTTGTCCAACGATGTCCAACGGTGTCCCACGTTGTCACACGTTGTCCCACGATGTCCCACGTTGTCCCACGTTGTCCCACGTTGTCCCACGTTGTCCCACGTTGTCCCACGTTGTCCCACGTTGTCCCACGTTGTCCCACGTTGTCCCACGTTGTCCCACGTTGTCCCACGTTGTCCCACGTTGTCCCACGGTGTCCAACGGTGTCCAACGATGTCCCACGTTGTCCCACGTTGTCCCACGTTGTCCCACGATGTCCCACGTTGTCCCACGTTGTCCCACGTTGTCCCACGTTGTCCCACGGTGTCCAACGATGTCCAACGGTGTCCAACGGTGTCCCACGGTGTCCAACGGTGTCCCACGTTGTCCCACGTTGTCCCACGTTGTCCCACGTTGTCCCACGTTGTCCCACGATGTCCCACGTTGTCCCACGTTGTCCCACGTTGTCCCACGGTGTCCAACGATGTCCAACGATGTCCAACGGTGTCCCACGTTGTCCCACGCTGTTCCATGGTTTCCCACGTTGTCCCACGTTGTCCCACGTTGTCCCACGTTGTCCCACGTTGTCCCACGTTGTCCCACGTTGTCCCACGTTGTCCCACGGTGTCCAACGATGTCCAACGGTGTCCAGCGATGTCCAACGGTGTCCCACGTTGTCCCACGTTTTCCCACGTTGTCCCACGTTGTCCCACGGTGTCCAACGGTGTCCAGCGATGTCCAACGGTGTCCCACGTTGTCCCACGGTGTCCAACGATGTCCAACGATGTCCAACGGTGTCCCACGTTGTCCCACGTTGTTCCATGGTTTCCCACGTTGTCCCACGTTGTCCCACGTTGTCCCACGTTGTCCCACGTTGTCCCACGTTGTCCCACGTTGTCCCACGTTGTCCCACGTTGTCCAACGATGTCCAACGGTGTCCCACGTTGTCCCACGTTGTTCCATGGTTTCCCACGTTGTCCCACGTTGTCCCACGTTGTCCCACGTTGTCCCACGTTGTCCCACGTTGTCCCACGGTGTCCAACGATGTCCAACGGTGTCCCACGTTGTCCCACGTTGTCCCACGTTGTCCCACGTTGTCCCACGTTGTCCCACGATGTCCCACGTTGTCCCACGTTGTCCCACGTTGTCCCACGTTGTCCCACGTTGTCCCACGTTGTCCCACGTTGTCCCACGTGGTCCCAAGTTGTCCCACGTTGTCCCACGGTGTCCAACGATGTCCAACGGTGTCCCACGTTGTCCAACGGTGTCCCACGTTGTCCCACGTTGTCCCACGTTGTCCCACGTTGTCCCACGATGTCCCACGTTGTCCCACGTTGTCCCACGTTGTCCCACGTTGTCCCACGTTGTCCCACGTTGTCCCACGTTGTCCCACGTTGTCCCACGTTGTCCCACGTTGTCCCACGTTGTCCGACGGTGTCCAACGATGTCCAACGGTGTCCAACGGTGTCCCACGGTGTCCAACGGTGTCCCACGTTGTCCCACGTTGTCCCACGTTGTCCCACGTTGTCCCACGTTGTCCCACGTTGTCCCACGGTGTCCAACGATGTCCAACGGTGTCCCACGTTGTCCAACGGTGTCCCACGTTGTCCCACGTTGTCCCACGTTGTCCCACGTTGTCCCACGATGTCCCACGTTGTCCCACGTTGTCCCACGTTGTCCCACGTTGTCCCACGATGTCCCACGTTGTCCCACGTTGTCCCACGTTGTCCCACGTTGTCCCACGTTGTCCCACGTTGTCCCACGTTGTCCCACGTTGTCCCACGTTGTCCCACGGTGTCCAACGATGTCCAACGGTGTCCAACGGTGTCCCACGGTGTCCAACGGTGTCCCACGTTGTCCCACGTTGTTCCACGTTGTCCCACGTTGTCCCACGTTGTCCCACGTTGTCCCACGTTGTCCAACGATGTCCAACGGTGTCCCACGTTGTCCCACGTTGTTCCATGGTTTCCCACGTTGTCCCACGTTGTCCCACGTTGTCCCACGGTGTCCAACGTTGTCCCACGTTGTTCCATGGTTTCCCACGTTGTCCCACGTTGTCCCACGTTGTCCAACGATGTCCAACGGTGTCCAACGGTGTCCCACGGTGTCCAACGGTGTCCCACGTTGTCCCACGTTGTCCCACGTTGTCCCACGTTGTCCCACGTTGTCCCACGTTGTCCAACGATGTCCAACGGTGTCCCACGTTGTCCCACGTTGTTCCATGGTTTCCCACGTTGTCCCACGTTGTCCCACGTTGTCCCACGGTGTCCAACGATGTCCAACGGTGTCCAACGGTGTCCAACGGTGTCCAACGGTGTCCCACGTTGTCCCACGTTGTCCCACGTTGTCCCACGTTGTCCAACGATGTCCAACGATGTCCAACGGTGTCCAACGGTGTCCCACGGTTGTCCAACGGTGTCCCACGTTGTCCCACGTTGTCCCACGTTGTCCCACGTTGTCCCACGTTGTCCCACGATGTCCCACGTTGTCCCACGTTGTCCGACGTTGTCCCACGTTGTCCGACGTTGTCCCACGTTGTCCCACGTTGTCCCACGTTGTCCCACGGTGTCCAACGATGTCCAACGATGTCCAACGGTGTCCCACGTTGTCCCACGTTGTTCCATGGTTTCCCACGTTGTCCCACGTTGTCCCACGTTGTCCCACGGTGTCCAACGTTGTCCCACGTTGTCCCACGTTGTCCCACGTTGTCCCACGTTGTCCCACGGTGTCCAACGATGTCCAACGGTGTCCAGCGATGTCCAACGGTGTCCCACGTTGTCCCACGTTTTCCCACGTTGTCCCACGTTGTCCCACGTTGTCCCACGGTGTCCAACGATGTCCAACGATGTCCAACGGTGTCCCACGTTGTCCCACGTTGTTCCATGGTTTCCCACGTTGTCCCACGTTGTCCCACGTTGTCCCACGTTGTCCCACGTTGTCCCACGTTGTCCCACGTTGTCCCACGTTGTCCCACGTTGTCCCACGGTGTCCAACGATGTCCAACGGTGTCCAGCGATGTCCAACGGTGTCCCACGTTGTCCCACGTTTTCCCACGTTGTCCCACGTTGTCCCACGGTGTCCAACGGTGTCCAGCGATGTCCAACGGTGTCCCACGTTGTCCCACGTTGTCCCACGTTGTCCCACGTTGTCCCACGGTGTCCAACGATGTCCAACGATGTCCAACGGTGTCCCACGTTGTCCCACGTTGTTCCATGGTTTCCCACGTTGTCCCACGTTGTCCCACGTTGTCCCACGTTGTCCCACGGTGTCCAACGATGTCCAACGGTGTCCAACGGTGTCCCACGGTGTCCAACGGTGTCCCACGTTGTCCCACGTTGTCCCACGTTGTCCCACGTTGTCCAACGATGTCCAACGGTGTCCCACGTTGTCCCACGTTGTTCCATGGTTTCCCACGTTGTCCCACGTTGTCCCACGTTGTCCCACGGTGTCCAACGATGTCCAACGGTGTCCAACGGTGTCCAACGGTGTCCAACGGTGTCCCACGTTGTCCCACGTTGTCCCACGTTGTCCCACGTTGTCCAACGATGTCCAACGGTGTCCCACGTTGTCCCACGTTGTCCCACGATGTCCCACGTTGTCCCACGTTGTCCCACGTTGTCCCACGTTGTCCCACGTTGTCCCACGTTGTCCCACGTTGTCCCACGTTGTCCCACGTTGTCCCACGTTGTCCCACGTTGTCCCACGTTGTCCCACGTTGTCCCACGTTGTCCCACGGTGTCCAACGGTGTCCAACGATGTCCCACGTTGTCCCACGTTGTCCCACGTTGTCCCACGTTGTCCCACGATGTCCCACGTTGTCCCACGTTGTCTCACGTTGTCCCACGTTGTCCCACGTTGTCCCACGTTGTCCCACGTTGTCCCACGTTGTCCCACGTTGTCCCACGTTGTCCCACGTTGTCCCACGTTGTCCCACGGTGTCCAACGATGTCCAACGGTGTCCAGCGATGTCCAACGGTGTCCCACGTTGTCCCACGTTTTCCCACGTTGTCCCACGTTGTCCCACGGTGTCCAACGATGTCCAACGATGTCCAACGGTGTCCCACGTTGTCCCACGTTGTCCCACGTTGTCCCACGGTGTCCAACGATGTCCAACGGTGTCCAACGGTGTCCAACGGTGTCCAACGGTGTCCCACGTTGTCCCACGTTGTCCCACGTTGTCCCACGTTGTCCCACGTTGTCCCACGATGTCCCACGTTGTCCCACGTTGTCCCACGTTGTCCCACGTTGTCCCACGTGGTCCCACGTTGTCCCACGTTGTCCCACGGAGTCCAACGATGTCCAACGGTGTCCCACGTTGTCCAACGGTGTCCCACGTTGTCCCACGTTGTCCCACGTTGTCCCACGATGTCCCACGTTGTCCCACGTTGTCCCACGTTTTCCCACGTTGTCCCACGTTGTCCCACGTTGTCCCACGTTGTCCCACGTTGTCCCACGTTGTCCCACGTTGTCCCACGGTGTCCCACGGTGTCCAACGATGTCCAACGGTGTCCCACGTTGTCCCACGTTGTCCCACGATGTCCCACGTTGTCCCACGTTGTCCCACGTTGTCCCACGTTGTCCCACGTTGTCCCACGTTGTCCCACGTGGTCCCACGTTGTCCCACGTTGTCCCACGGTGTCCAACGATGTCCAACGGTGTCCCACGTTGTCCAACGGTGTCCCACGTTGTCCCACGTTGTCCCACGTTGTCCCACGTTGTCCCACGATGTCCCACGTTGTCCCACGTTGTCCCACGTTGTCCCACGTTGTCCCACGTTGTCCCACGTTGTCCCACGTTGTCCCACGTTGTCCCACGTTGTCCCACGTTGTCCCACGGTGTCCAACGATGTCCAACGGTGTCCAACGGTGTCCCACGGTGTCCAACGGTGTCCCACGTTGTCCCACGTTGTCCCACGTTGTCCCACGTTGTCCCACGTTGTCCCACGTTGTCCCACGTTGTCCAACGATGTCCAACGGTGTCCCACGTTGTCCCACGTTGTTCCATGGTTTCCCACGTTGTCCCACGTTGTCCCACGTTGTCCCACGGTGTCCAACGATGTCCAACGGTGTCCAACGGTGTCCAACGGTGTCCAACGGTGTCCCACGTTGTCCCACGTTGTCCCACGTTGTCCCACGGTGTCCAACGATGTCCAACGGTGTCCCACGTTGTCCCACGTTGTCCCACGATGTCCCACGTTGTCCCACGTTGTCCCACGTTGTCCCACGTTGTCCAACGTTGTCCCACGTTGTCCCACGTTGTCCCACGTTGTCCCACGTTGTCCCACGTTGTCCCACGGTGTCCAACGATGTCCAACGGTGTCCAACGGTGTCCCACGTTGTCCCACGTTGTCCCACGTTGTCCCACGTTGTCCCACGTTGTCCCACGTTGTCCAACGATGTCCAACGGTGTCCCACGTTGTCCCACGTTGTCCCACGTTGTCCCACGTTGTCCCACGTTGTCCCACGTTGTCCCACGTTGTCCCACGTTGTCCCACGTTGTCCCACGTTGTCCCACGTTGTCCCACGTTGTCCCACGTTGTCCCACGGTGTCCAACGGTGTCCAACGATGTCCCACGTTGTCCCACGTTGTCCCACGTTGTCCCACGTTGTCCCACGATGTCCCACGTTGTCCCACGTTGTCCCACGTTGTCCCACGTTGTCCCACGTTGTCCCACGTTGTCCCACGTTGTCCCACGTTGTCCCACGTTGTCCGACGTTGTCCCACGTTGTCCCACGTTGTCCCACGTTGTCCCACGGTGTCCAACGATGTCCAACGATGTCCAACGGTGTCCCACGTTGTCCCACGTTGTTCCATGGTTTCCCACGTTGTCCCACGTTGTCCCACGTTGTCCCACGGTGTCCAACGATGTCCAACGGTGTCCAACGGTGTCCAACGGTGTCCAACGGTGTCCCACGTTGTCCCACGTTGTCCCACGTTGTCCCACGTTGTCCCACGTTGTCCCACGATGTCCCACGTTGTCCCACGTTGTCCCACGTTGTCCCACGATGTCCCACGTTGTCCCACGTTGTCCCACGTTGTCCCACGTTGTCCCACGATGTCCCACGTTGTCCCACGTTGTCCCACGTTGTCCCACGTTGTCCCACGGTGTCCGACGATGTCCAACGGTGTCCAACGGTGTCCCACGGTGTCCAACGGTGTCCCACGTTGTCCCACGTTGTCCCACGTTGTCCCACGTTGTCCCACGTTGTCCCACGCTGTCCCACGTTGTCCCACGTTGTCCGACGTTGTCCCACGTTGTCCCACGTTGTCCCACGTTGTCCCACGGTGTCCAACGATGTCCAACGATGTCCAACGGTGTCCCACGTTGTCCCACGTTGTTCCATGGTTTCCCACGTTGTCCCACGTTGTCCCACGTTGTCCCACGGTGTCCAACGATGTCCAACGGTGTCCAACGGTGTCCAACGGTGTCCAACGGTGTCCCACGTTGTCCCACGTTGTCCCACGTTGTCCCACGTTGTCCCACGTTGTCCCACGTTGTCCCACGTTGTCCCACGTTGTCCCACGTTGTCCCACGATGTCCCACGTTGTCCCACGTTGTCCCACGTTGTCCCACGTTGTCCCACGATGTCCCACGTTGTCCCACGTTGTCCCACGTTGTCCCACGGTGTCCAACGATGTCCAACGGTGTCCAACGGTGTCCCACGGTGTCCAACGGTGTCCCACGTTGTCCCACGTTGTCCCACGTTGTCCCACGTTGTCCCACGTTGTCCCACGATGTCCCACGTTGTCCCACGTTGTCCCACGTTGTCCCACGTTGTCCCACGTTGTCCCACGTTGTCCCACGGTGTCCAACGATGTCCAACGGTGTCCAACGGTGTCCAACGGTGTCCAACGATGTCCAACGATGTCCAACGATGTCCAACGATGTCCAACGGTGTCCAACGGTGTCCCACGGTGTCCAACGGTGTCCCACGTTGTCCCACGTTGTCCCACGTTGTCCCACGTTGTCCCACGTTGTCCCACGTTGTCCCACGTTGTCCCACGTTGTCCCACGTTGTCCCACGTTGTCCCACGTTGTCCCACGTTGTCCCACGTTGTCCCACGTTGTCCCACGTTGTCCCACGGTGTCCAACGATGTCCAACGGTGTCCAACGGTGTCCAACGGTGTCCAACGGTGTCCAACGGTGTCCCACGTTGTCCCACGTTGTCCCACGTTGTCCCACGTTGTCCCACGTTGTCCCACGTTGTCCCACGTTGTCCCACGGTGTCCCACGGTGTCCAACGGTGTCCCACGTTGTCCCACGTTGTCCCACGTTGTCCCACGTTGTCCCACGTTGTCCCACGTTGTCCCACGTTGTCCAACGATGTCCAACGGTGTCCCACGTTGTCCCACGTTGTTCCATGGTTTCCCACGTTGTCCCACGTTGTCCCACGTTGTCCCACGGTGTCCAACGATGTCCAACGCTGTCCAACGGTGTCCAACGGTGTCCAACGGTGTCCCACGTTGTCCCACGTTGTCCCACGTTGTCCCACGTTGTCCAACGATGTCCAACGGTGTCCCACGTTGTCCCACGTTGTCCCACGATGTCCCACGTTGTCCCACGTTGTCCCACGTTGTCCCACGTTGTCCCACGTTGTCCCACGTTGTCCCACGTTGTCCCACGTTGTCCCACGATGTCCCACGTTGTCCCACGTTGTCCCACGTTGTCCCACGGTGTCCAACGATGTCCAACGGTGTCCAACGGTGTCCCACGGTGTCCAACGGTGTCCCACGTTGTCCCACGTTGTCCCACGTTGTCCCACGTTGTCCCACGTTGTCCCACGATGTCCCACGTTGTCCCACGTTGTCCCACGTTGTCCCACGTTGTCCCACGTTGTCCCACGTTGTCCCACGGTGTCCAACGATGTCCAACGGTGTCCAACGGTGTCCAACGGTGTCCAACGATGTCCAACGATGTCCAACGATGTCCAACGATGTCCAACGGTGTCCAACGGTGTCCCACGGTGTCCAACGGTGTCCCACGTTGTCCCACGTTGTCCCACGTTGTCCCACGTTGTCCCACGTTGTCCCACGTTGTCCCACGTTGTCCCACGATGTCCCACGTTGTCCCACGTTGTCCCACGTTGTCCCACGTTGTCCCACGTTGTCCCACGTTGTCCCACGGTGTCCAACGATGTCCAACGGTGTCCAACGGTGTCCAACGGTGTCCAACGATGTCCAACGATGTCCAACGATGTCCAACGATGTCCAACGGTGTCCAACGGTGTCCCACGGTGTCCAACGGTGTCCCACGTTGTCCCACGTTGTCCCACGTTGTCCCACGTTGTCCCACGTTGTCCCACGTTGTCCCACGTTGTCCCACGTTGTCCCACGTTGTCCCACGTTGTCCCACGTTGTCCCACGTTGTCCCACGTTGTCCCACGTTGTCCCACGTTGTCCCACGGTGTCCAACGATGTCCAACGGTGTCCAACGGTGTCCAACGGTGTCCAACGGTGTCCAACGGTGTCCCACGTTGTCCCACGTTGTCCCACGTTGTCCCACGTTGTCCCACGTTGTCCCACGTTGTCCCACGTTGTCCCACGGTGTCCCACGGTGTCCAACGGTGTCCCACGTTGTCCCACGTTGTCCCACGTTGTCCCACGTTGTCCCACGTTGTCCCACGTTGTCCCACGTTGTCCAACGATGTCCAACGGTGTCCCACGTTGTCCCACGTTGTTCCATGGTTTCCCACGTTGTCCCACGTTGTCCCACGTTGTCCCACGGTGTCCAACGATGTCCAACGGTGTCCAACGGTGTCCAACGGTGTCCAACGGTGTCCCACGTTGTCCCACGTTGTCCCACGTTGTCCCACGTTGTCCAACGATGTCCAACGGTGTCCCACGTTGTCCCACGTTGTCCCACGATGTCCCACGTTGTCCCACGTTGTCCCACGTTGTCCCACGTTGTCCCACGTTGTCCCACGTTGTCCCACGTTGTCCCACGTTGTCCCACGTTGTCCCACGTTGTCCCACGTTGTCCCACGTTGTCCCACGTTGTCCCACGGTGTCCAACGGTGTCCAACGATGTCCAACGATGTCCAACGGTGTCCCACGTTGTCCCACGTTGTTCCATGGTTTCCCACGTTGTCCCACGTTGTCCCACGTTGTCCCACGGTGTCCAACGATGTCCAACGGTGTCCAACGGTGTCCAACGGTGTCCAACGGTGTCCCACGTTGTCCCACGTTGTCCCACGTTGTCCCACGTTGTCCCACGTTGTCCCACGATGTCCCACGTTGTCCCACGTTGTCCCACGTTGTCCCACGTTGTCCCACGTGGTCCCACGTTGTCCCACGTTGTCCCACGGTGTCCAACGATGTCCAACGGTGTCCCACGTTGTCCAACGGTGTCCCACGTTGTCCCACGTTGTCCCACGTTGTCCCACGTTGTCCCACGATGTCCCACGTTGTCCCACGTTGTCCCACGTTGTCCCACGTTGTCCCACGTTGTCCCACGTTGTCCCACGTTGTCCCACGTTGTCCCACGATGTCCCACGTTGTCCCACGTTGTCCCACGTTGTCCCACGTTGTCCCACGTTGTCCCACGTTGTCCCACGTTGTCCCACGTTGTCCCACGTTGTCCCACGTTGTCCCACGGTGTCCCACGGTGTCCAACGATGTCCAACGGTGCCCCACGTTGTCCCACGTTGTCCCACGATGTCCCACGTTGTCCCACGTTGTCCCACGTTGTCCCACGTTGTCCCACGTTGTCCCACGTTGTCCCACGTGGTCCCACGTTGTCCCACGTTGTCCCACGGTGTCCAACGATGTCCAACGGTGTCCCACGTTGTCCAACGGTGTCCCACGTTGTCCCACGTTGTCCCACGTTGTCCCACGTTGTCCCACGATGTCCCACGTTGTCCCACGTTGTCCCACGTTGTCCCACGATGTCCCACGTTGTCCCACGTTGTCCCACGTTGTCCCACGTTGTCCCACGTTGTCCCACGTTGTCCCACGTTGTCCCACGTTGTCCCACGTTGTCCCACGTTGTCCCACGTTGTCCCACGGTGTCCAACGATGTCCAACGGTGTCCA
Source organism: Bombus terrestris (assembly GCF_910591885.1). NCBI lineage: Eukaryota > Metazoa > Arthropoda > Insecta > Hymenoptera > Apidae > Bombus > Bombus terrestris. The sequence continues at coordinate 15,512 of NW_025963718.1, forward strand.
ACGGTGTCCCACGGTGTCCAACGGTGTCCCACGTTGTCCCACGTTGTCCCACGTTGTCCCACGTTGTCCCACGTTGTCCCACGTTGTCCCACGTTGTCCAACGATGTCCAACGGTGTCCCACGTTGTCCCACGTTGTTCCATGGTTTCCCACGTTGTCCCACGTTGTCCCACGTTGTCCCACGTTGTCCCACGATGTCCCACGTTGTCCCACGTTGTCCCACGTTGTCCCACGTTGTCCCACGTTGTCCCACGTTGTCCCACGGTGTCCAACGATGTCCAACGGTGTCCAACGGTGTCCAACGGTGTCCAACGATGTCCAACGATGTCCAACGATGTCCAACGATGTCCAACGGTGTCCAACGGTGTCCCACGGTGTCCAACGGTGTCCCACGTTGTCCCACGTTGTCCCACGTTGTCCCACGTTGTCCCACGTTGTCCCACGTTGTCCCACGTTGTCCCACGTTGTCCCACGTTGTCCCACGTTGTCCCACGTTGTCCCACGGTGTCCAACGATGTCCAACGGTGTCCAACGGTGTCCCACGGTGTCCAACGGTGTCCCACGTTGTCCCACGTTGTCCCACGTTGTCCCACGTTGTCCCACGTTGTCCAACGATGTCGAACGGTGTCCCACGTTGTCCCACGTTGTTCCATGGTTTCCCACGTTGTCCCACGTTGTCCCACGTTGTCCCACGTTGTCCCACGTTGTCCCACGTTGTCCCACGGTGTCCAACGATGTCCAACGGTGTCCCACGTTGTTCCACGTTGTCCCACGTTGTCCCACGATGTCCCACGTTGTCCCACGTTGTCCCACGTTGTCCCACGTTGTCCCACGTTGTCCCACGTTGTCCCACGTTGTCCCACGTGGTCCCACGTTGTCCCACGTTGTCCCACGGTGTCCAACGATGTCCAACGGTGTCCCACGTTGTCCAACGGTGTCCCACGTTGTCCCACGTTGTCCCACGTTGTCCCACGTTGTCCCACGTTGTCCCACGTTGTCCCACGTTGTCCCACGTTGTCCCACGTTGTCCCACGTTGTCCCACGTTGTCCCACGTTGTCCCACGTTGTCCCACGGTGTCCAACGATGTCCAACGGTGTCCAACGGTGTCCCACGGTGTCCAACGGTGTCCCACGTTGTCCCACGTTGTCCCACGTTGTCCCACGTTGTCCCACGTTGTCCCACGTTGTCCAACGATGTCCAACGGTGTCCCACGTTGTCCCAAGTTGTTCCATGGTTTCTCACGTTGTCCCACGTTGTCCCACGTTGTCCCACGGTGTCCAACGATGTCCAACGGTGTCCAACGGTGTCCTACGGTGTCCAACGGTGTCCCACGTTGTCCCACGTTGTCCCACGTTGTCCCACGGTGTCCAACGATGTCCAACGGTGTCCCATGTTGTCCCACGTTGTCCCACGTTGTCCCACGTTGTCCCACGTTGTCCCACGATGTCCCACGTTGTCCCACGTTGTCCCACGTTGTCCCACGTTGTCCCACGTTGTCCCACGTTGTCCCACGTTGTCCGACGTTGTCCCACGTTGTCCCACGTTGTCCCACGTTGTCCCACGGTGTCCAACGATGTCCAACGATGTCCAACGGTGTCCCACGTTGTCCCACGTTGTTCCATGGTTTCCCACGTTGTCCCACGTTGTCCCACGTTGTCCCACGGTGTCCAACGATGTCCAACGGTGTCCAACGGTGTCCAACGGTGTCCAACGGTGTCCCACGTTGTCCCACGTTGTCCCACGTTGTCCCACGTTGTCCCACGTTGTCCCACGATGTCCCACGTTGTCCCACGTTGTCCCACGTTGTCCCACGATGTCCCACGTTGTCCCACGTTGTCCCACGTTGTCCCACGTTGTCCCACGATGTCCCACGTTGTCCCACGTTGTCCCACGTTGTCCCACGGTGTCCAACGATGTCCAACGGTGTCCAACGGTGTCCCACGTTGTCCCACGTTGTCCCACGTTGTCCCACGTTGTCCCACGTTGTCCCACGTTGTCCCACGTTGTCCCACGTTGTCCCACGTTGTCCCACGTTGTCCCACGTTGTCCCACGTTGTCCGACGTTGTCCCACGTTGTCCCACGTTGTCCCACGTTGTCCCACAGTGTCCAACGATGTCCAACGATGTCCAACGGTGTCCCACGTTGTCCCACGTTGTCCCACGTTGTCCCACGGTGTCCAACGATGTCCAACGGTGTCCAACGGTGTCCCACGGTGTCCAACGGTGTCCCACGTTGTCCCACGTTGTCCCACGTTGTCCCACGTTGTCCCACGTTGTCCCACGATGTCCCACGTTGTCCCACGTTGTCCGACGTTGTCCCACGTTGTCCCACGTTGTCCCACGTTGTCCCACGGTGTCCAACGATGTCCAACGATGTCCAACGGTGTCCCACGTTGTCCCACGTTGTTCCATGGTTTCCCACGTTGTCCCACGTTGTCCCACGTTGTCCCACGGTGTCCAACGATGTCCAACGGTGTCCAACGGTGTCCAACGGTGTCCAACGGTGTCCCACGTTGTCCCACGTTGTCCCACGTTGTCCCACGTTGTCCCACGTTGTCCCACGTTGTCCCACGTTGTCCCACGTTGTCCCACGTTGTCCCACGATGTCCCACGTTGTCCCACGTTGTCCCACGTTGTCCCACGTTGTCCCACGATGTCCCACGTTGTCCCACGTTGTCCCACGTTGTCCCACGGTGTCCAACGATGTCCAACGGTGCCCAACGGTGTCCCACGGTGTCCAACGGTGTCCCACGTTGTCCCACGTTGTCCCACGTTGTCCCACGTTGTCCCACGTTGTCCCACGATGTCCCACGTTGTCCCACGTTGTCCCACGTTGTCCCACGTTGTCCCACGTTGTCCCACGGTGTCCAACGATGTCCAACGGTGTCCAACGGTGTCCAACGGTGTCCAACGATGTCCAACGATGTCCAACGATGTCCAACGATGTCCAACGGTGTCCAACGGTGTCCCACGGTGTCCAACGGTGTCCCACGTTGTCCCACGTTGTCCCACGTTGTCCCACGTTGTCCCACGTTGTCCCACGTTGTCCCACGTTGTCCCACGTGGTCCCACGTTGTCCCACGTTGTCCCACGGTGTCCAACGATGTCCAACGGTGTCCCACGTTGTCCAACGGTGTCCCACGTTGTCCCACGTTGTCCCACGTTGTCCCACGTTGTCCCACGATGTCCCACGTTGTCCCACGTTGTCCCACGTTGTCCCACGTTGTCCCACGTTGTCCCACGTTGTCCCACGTTGTCCCACGTTGTCCCACGTTGTCCCACGTTGTCCCACGTTGTCCCACGGTGTCCCACGTTGTCCCACGTTGTCCCACGGTGTCCAACGATGTCCAACGGTGTCCCACGTTGTCCAACGGTGTCCCACGTTGTCCCACGTTGTCCCACGTTGTCCCACGTTGTCCCACGTTGTCCCACGTTGTCCCACGTTGTCCCACGTTGTCCCACGTTGTCCCACGTTGTCCCACGTTGTCCCACGTTGTCCCACGTTGTCCCACGGTGTCCAACGATGTCCAACGGTGTCCAACGGTGTCCCACGGTGTCCAACGGTGTCCCACGTTGTCCCACGTTGTCCCACGTTGTCCCACGTTGTCCCACGTTGTCCCACGATGTCCCACGTTGTCCCACGTTGTCCCACGTTGTCCCACGATGTCCCACGTTGTCCCACGTTGTCCCACGTTGTCCCACGTTGTCCCACGATGTCCCACGTTGTCCCACGTTGTCCCACGTTGTCCCACGGTGTCCAACGATGTCCAACGGTGTCCAACGGTGTCCCACGTTGTCCCACGTTGTCCCACGTTGTCCCACGTTGTCCCACGTTGTCCCACGTTGTCCCACGTTGTCCCACGTTGTCCCACGTTGTCCCACGTTGTCCCACGTTGTCCCACGTTGTCCGACGTTGTCCCACGTTGTCCCACGTTGTCCCACGGTGTCCAACGATGTCCAACGATGTCCAACGGTGTCCCACGTTGTCCCACGTTGTTCCATGGTTTCCCACGTTGTCCCACGTTGTCCCACGTTGTCCCACGGTGTCCAACGATGTCCAACGGTGTCCAACGGTGTCCAACGGTGTCCAACGGTGTCCAACGGTGTCCCACGTTGTCCCACGTTGTCCCACGTTGTCCCACGGTGTCCCACGTTGTCCCACGTTGTCCCACGTTGTCCCACGATGTCCCACGTTGTCCCACGTTGTCCCACGTTGTCCCACGTTGTCCCACGATGTCCCACGTTGTCCCACGTTGTCCCACGTTGTCCCACGTTGTCCCACGGTGTCCAACGATGTCCAACGGTGTCCAACGGTTTCCCACGGTGTCCAACGGTGTCCCACGTTGTCCCACGTTGTCCCACGTTGTCCCACGTTGTCCCACGTTGTCCCACGATGTCCCACGTTGTCCCACGTTGTCCGACGTTGTCCCACGTTGTCCCACGTTGTCCCACGTTGTCCCACGGTGTCCAACGATGTCCAACGATGTCCAACGGTGTCCCACGTTGTCCCACGTTGTTCCATGGTTTCCCACGTTGTCCCACGTTGTCCCACGTTGTCCCACGGTGTCCAACGATGTCCAACGGTGTCCAACGGTGTCCAACGGTGTCCAACGGTGTCCCACGTTGTCCCACGTTGTCCCACGTTGTCCCACGTTGTCCCACGTTGTCCCACGTTGTCCCACGTTGTCCCACGTTGTCCCACGTTGTCCCACGATGTCCCACGTTGTCCCACGTTGTCCCACGTTGTCCCACGTTGTCCCACGATGTCCCACGTTGTCCCACGTTGTCCCACGTTGTCCCACGGTGTCCAACGATGTCCAACGGTGTCCAACGGTGTCCCACGGTGTCCAACGGTGACCCACGTTGTCCCACGTTGTCCCACGTTGTCCCACGTTGTCCCACGTTGTCCCACGATGTCCCACGTTGTCCCACGTTGTCCCACGTTGTCCCACGTTGTCCCACGTTGTCCCACGGTGTCCAACGATGTCCAACGGTGTCCAACGGTGTCCAACGGTGTCCAACGATGTCCAACGATGTCCAACGATGTCCAACGATGTCCAACGGTGTCCAACGGTGTCCCACGGTGTCCAACGGTGTCCCACGTTGTCCCACGTTGTCCCACGTTGTCCCACGTTGTCCCACGTTGTCCCACGTTGTCCCACGTTGTCCCACGTTGTCCCACGTGGTCCCACGTTGTCCCACGTTGTCCCACGGTGTCCAACGATGTCCAACGGTGTCCCACGTTGTCCAACGGTGTCCCACGTTGTCCCACGTTGTCCCACGTTGTCCCACGTTGTCCCACGATGTCCCACGTTGTCCCACGTTGTCCCACGTTGTCCCACGTTGTCCCACGTTGTCCCACGTTGTCCCACGTTGTCCCACGTTGTCCCACGTTGTCCCACGTTGTCCCACGTTGTCCCACGTTGTCCCACGGTGTCCAACGATGTCCAACGGTGTCCAACGGTGTCCCACGGTGTCCAACGGTGTCCCACGTTGTCCCACGTTGTCCCACGTTGTCCCACGTTGTCCCACGTTGTCCCACGTTGTCCCACGTTGTCCAACGATGTCCAACGGTGTCCCACGTTGTCCCACGTTGTTCCATGGTTTCCCACGTTGTCCCACGTTGTCCCACGGTGTCCCACGTTGTCCCACGATGTCCCACGTTGTCCCACGTTGTCCCACGTTGTCCCACGTTGTCCCACGTTGTCCCACGTTGTCCCACGGTGTCCAACGATGTCCAACGGTGTCCAACGGTGTCCAACGGTGTCCAACGATGTCCAACGATGTCCAACGATGTCCAACGATGTCCAACGGTGTCCAACGGTGTCCCACGGTGTCCAACGGTGTCCCACGTTGTCCCACGTTGTCCCACGTTGCCCCACGTTGTCCCACGTTGTCCCACGTTGTCCCACGTTGTCCCACGTTGTCCCACGTTGTCCCACGTTGTCCCACGTTGTCCCACGGTGTCCAACGATGTCCAACGGTGTCCAACGGTGTCCCACGGTGTCCAACGGTGTCCCACGTTGTCCCACGTTGTCCCACGTTGTCCCACGTTGTCCCACGTTGTCCCACGTTGTCCCACGTTGTCCAACGATGTCCAACGGTGTCCCACGTTGTCCCACGTTGTTCCATGGTTTCCCACGTTGTCCCACGTTGTCCCACGGTGTCCAACGATGTCCAACGATGTCCAACGGTGTCCCACGATGTCCAACGATGTCCAACGATGTCCAACGGTGTCCAACGATGTCCAACGGTGTCCAACGATGTCCAACGATGTCCAACGGTGTCCCACGATGTCCAACGATGCCCAACGATGTCCAGCGGTGTCCAACGGTGTCCAACGGTGTCCCACGGTGTCCAACGGTGTCCCACGTTGTCCCACGTTGTCCCACGTTGTCCCACGTTGTCCCACGATGTCCCACGTTGTCCCACGATGTCCCACGTTGTCCAACGGTGTCCAACGGTGTCCAACGATGTCCAACGATGTCCAACGGTGTCCCACGATGTCCAACGATGTCCAACGATGTCCAACGGTGTCCCACGTTGTCCCACGTTGTCCCACGTTGTCCCACGTTGTCCCACGGTGTCCAACGATGTCCAACGGTGTCCCACGTTGTCCAACGGTGTCCCACGTTGTCCCACGTTGTCCCACGTTGTCCCACGTTGTCCCACGTTGTCCCACGTTGTCCCACGTTGTCCCACGTTGTCCCACGTTGTCCCACGTTGTCCCACGGTGTCCAACGATGTCCAACGGTGTCCAACGGTGTCCCACGGTGTCCAACGGTGTCCCACGTTGTCCCACGTTGTCCCACGTTGTCCCACGTTGTCCCACGTTGTCCCACGTTGTCCAACGATGTCGAACGGTGTCCCACGTTGTCCCACGTTGTTCCATGGTTTCCCACGTTGTCCCACGTTGTCCCACGTTGTCCCACGTTGTCCCACGTTGTCCCACGTTGTCCCACGGTGTCCAACGATGTCCAACGGTGTCCCACGTTGTTCCACGTTGTCCCACGTTGTCCCACGATGTCCCACGTTGTCCCACGTTGTCCCACGTTGTCCCACGTTGTCCCACGTTGTCCCACGTTGTCCCACGTTGTCCCACGTGGTCCCACGTTGTCCCACGTTGTCCCACGGTGTCCAACGATGTCCAACGGTGTCCCACGTTGTCCAACGGTGTCCCACGTTGTCCCACGTTGTCCCACGTTGTCCCACGTTGTCCCACGTTGTCCCACGTTGTCCCACGTTGTCCCACGTTGTCCCACGTTGTCCCACGTTGTCCCACGTTGTCCCACGTTGTCCCACGTTGTCCCACGGTGTCCAACGATGTCCAACGGTGTCCAACGGTGTCCCACGGTGTCCAACGGTGTCCCACGTTGTCCCACGTTGTCCCACGTTGTCCCACGTTGTCCCACGTTGTCCCACGTTGTCCAACGATGTCCAACGGTGTCCCACGTTGTCCCAAGTTGTTCCATGGTTTCTCACGTTGTCCCACGTTGTCCCACGTTGTCCCACGGTGTCCAACGATGTCCAACGGTGTCCAACGGTGTCCTACGGTGTCCAACGGTGTCCCACGTTGTCCCACGTTGTCCCACGTTGTCCCACGGTGTCCAACGATGTCCAACGGTGTCCCCCGTTGTCCCACGTTGTCCCACGTTGTCCCACGTTGTCCCACGTTGTCCCACGATGTCCCACGTTGTCCCACGTTGTCCCACGTTGTCCCACGTTGTCCCACGTTGTCCCACGTTGTCCCACGTTGTCCCACGTTGTCCCACGTTGTCCCACGTTGTCCCACGTTGTCTCACGTTGTCCCACGTTGTCCCACGTTGTCCCACGGTGTCCAACGGTGTCCAACGATGTCCCACGTTGTCCCACGTTGTCCCACGTTGTCCCACGTTGTCCCACGATGTCCCACGTTGTCCCACGTTGTCCCACGTTGTCCCACGTTGTCCCACGTTGTCCCACGTTGTCCCACGTTGTCCGACGTTGTCCCACGTTGTCCCACGTTGTCCCACGTTGTCCCACGGTGTCCAACGATGTCCAACGATGTCCAACGGTGTCCCACGTTGTCCCACGTTGTTCCATGGTTTCCCACGTTGTCCCACGTTGTCCCACGTTGTCCCACGGTGTCCAACGATGTCCAACGGTGTCCAACGGTGTCCAACGGTGTCCAACGGTGTCCCACGTTGTCCCACGTTGTCCCACGATGTCCCACGTTGTCCCACGTTGTCCCACGTTGTCCCACGTTGTCCCACGTTGTCCCACGTTGTCCCACGTTGTCCCACGTTGTCCCACGTTGTCCCACGTTGTCCCACGTTGTCCGACGTTGTCCCACGTTGTCCCACGTTGTCCCACGTTGTCCCACGGTGTCCAACGATGTCCAACGATGTCCAACGGTGTCCCACGTTGTCCCACGTTGTTCCATGGTTTCCCACGTTGTCCCACGTTGTCCCACGTTGTCCCACGTTGTCCCACGTTGTCCCACGGTGTCCAACGATGTCCAACGGTGTCCAACGGTGTCCCACGGTGTCCAACGGTGTCCCACGTTGTCCCACGTTGTCCCACGTTGTCCCACGTTGTCCCACGTTGTCCCACGATGTCCCACGTTGTCCCACGTTGTCCGACGTTGTCCCACGTTGTCCCACGTTGTCCCACGTTGTCCCACGGTGTCCAACGATGTCCAACGATGTCCAACGGTGTCCCACGTTGTCCCACGTTGTTCCATGGTTTCCCACGTTGTCCCACGTTGTCCCACGTTGTCCCACGGTGTCCAACGATGTCCAACGGTGTCCAACGGTGTCCAACGGTGTCCAACGGTGTCCCACGTTGTCCCACGTTGTCCCACGTTGTCCCACGTTGTCCCACGTTGTCCCACGTTGTCCCACGTTGTCCCACGTTGTCCCACGTTGTCCCACGATGTCCCACGTTGTCCCACGTTGTCCCACGTTGTCCCACGTTGTCCCACGATGTCCCACGTTGTCCCACGTTGTCCCACGTTGTCCCACGGTGTCCAACGATGTCCAACGGTGTCCAACGGTGTCCCACGGTGTCCAACGGTGTCCCACGTTGTCCCACGTTGTCCCACGTTGTCCCACGTTGTCCCACGTTGTCCCACGATGTCCCACGTTGTCCCACGTTGTCCCACGTTGTCCCACGTTGTCCCACGTTGTCCCACGGTGTCCAACGATGTCCAACGGTGTCCAACGGTGTCCAACGGTGTCCAACGATGTCCAACGATGTCCAACGATGTCCAACGATGTCCAACGGTGTCCAACGGTGTCCCACGGTGTCCAACGGTGTCCCACGTTGTCCCACGTTGTCCCACGTTGTCCCACGTTGTCCCACGTTGTCCCACGTTGTCCCACGTTGTCCCACGTTGTCCCACGTTGTCCCACGTTGTCCCACGTTGTCCCACGTTGTCCCACGTTGTCCCACGTTGTCCCACGGTGTCCAACGATGTCCAACGGTGTCCAACGGTGTCCCACGGTGTCCAACGGTGTCCCACGTTGTCCCACGTTGTCCCACGTTGTCCCACGTTGTCCCACGTTGTCCCACGTTGTCCCACGTTGTCCAACGATGTCCAACGGTGTCCCACGTTGTCCCACGTTGTTCCATGGTTTCCCACGTTGTCCCACGTTGTCCCACGTTGTCCCACGGTGTCCAACGATGTCCAACGATGTCCAACGGTGTCCCACGATGTCCAACGATGTCCAACGATGTCCAACGGTGTCCAACGATGTCCAACGGTGTCCAACGATGTCCAACGATGTCCAACGGTGTCCCACGATGTCCAACGATGTCCAACGATGTCCAACGGTGTCCAACGGTGTCCAACGGTGTCCCACGGTGTCCAACGGTGTCCCACGTTGTCCCACGTTGTCCCACGTTGTCCCACGTTGTCCCACGATGTCCCACGTTGTCCAACGGTGTCCAACGGTGTCCAACGATGTCCAACGATGTCCAACGGTGTCCCACGATGTCCAACGATGTCCAACGATGTCCAACGGTGTCCCACGTTGTCCCACGTTGTCCCACGTTGTCCCACGTTGTCCCACGGTGTCCAACGATGTCCAACGGTGTCCCACGTTGTCCAACGGTGTCCCACGTTGTCCCACGTTGTCCCACGTTGTCCCACGTTGTCCCACGTTGTCCCACGTTGTCCCACGTTGTCCCACGTTGTCCCACGTTGTCCCACGTTGTCCCACGGTGTCCAACGATGTCCAACGGTGTCCAACGGTGTCCCACGGTGTCCAACGGTGTCCCACGTTGTCCCACGTTGTCCCACGTTGTCCCACGTTGTCCCACGTTGTCCCACGTTGTCCAACGATGTCGAACGGTGTCCCACGTTGTCCCACGTTGTTCCATGGTTTCCCACGTTGTCCCACGTTGTCCCACGTTGTCCCACGTTGTCCCACGTTGTCGCACGTTGTCCCACGGTGGCCAACGATGTCCAACGGTGTCCCACGTTGTCCCACGTTGTCCCACGTTGTCCCACGATGTCCCACGTTGTCCCACGTTGTCCCACGTTGTCCCACGTTGTCCCACGTTGTCCCACGTTGTCCCACGTTGTCCCACGTGGTCCCACGTTGTCCCACGTTGTCCCACGGTGTCCAACGATGTCCAACGGTGTCCCACGTTGTCCAACGGTGTCCCACGTTGTCCCACGTTGTCCCACGTTGTCCCACGTTGTCCCACGATGTCCCACGTTGTCCCACGTTGTCCCACGTTGTCCCACGTTGTCCCACGTTGTCCCACGTTGTCCCACGTTGTCCCACGTTGTCCCACGTTGTCCCACGTTGTCCCACGTTGTCCCACGGTGTCCAACGATGTCCAACGGTGTCCAACGGTGTCCCACGGTGTCCAACGGTGTCCCACGTTGTCCCACGTTGTCCCACGTTGTCCCACGTTGTCCCACGTTGTCCCACGTTGTCCCACGTTGTCCAACGATGTCCAACGGTGTCCCACGTTGTCCCACGTTGTTCCATGGTTTCCCACGTTGTCCCACGTTGTCCCACGTTGTCCCACGGTGTCCAACGATGTCCAACGGTGTCCAACGGTGTCCAACGGTGTCCAACGGTGTCCCACGTTGTCCCACGTTGTCCCACGTTGTCCCACGGTGTCCAACGATGTCCAACGGTGTCCCATGTTGTCCCACGTTGTCCCACGTTGTCCCACGTTGTCCCACGTTGTCCCACGATGTCCCACGTTGTCCCACGTTGTCCCACGTTGTCCCACGTTGTCCCACGTTGTCCCACGTTGTCCCACGTTGTCCCACGTTGTCCCACGTTGTCCCACGTTGTCTCACGTTGTCCCACGTTGTCCCACGTTGTCCCACGTTGTCCCACGTTGTCCCACGTTGTCCCACGTTGTCCCACGTTGTCCCACGTTGTCCCACGATGTCCCACGTTGTCCCACGTTGTCCCACGTTGTCCCACGTTGTCCCACGTTGTCCCACGTTGTCCCACGTTGTCCGACGTTGTCCCACGTTGTCCCACGTTGTCCCACGTTGTCCCACGGTGTCCAACGATGTCCAACGATGTCCAACGGTGTCCCACGTTGTCCCACGTTGTTCCATGGTTTCCCACGTTGTCCCACGTTGTCCCACGTTGTCCCACGGTGTCCAACGATGTCCAACGGTGTCCAACGGTGTCCAACGGTGTCCAACGGTGTCCCACGTTGTCCCACGTTGTCCCACGTTGTCCCACGTTGTCCCACGTTGTCCCACGATGTCCCACGTTGTCCCACGTTGTCCCACGTTGTCCCACGTTGTCCCACGGTGTCCAACGATGTCCAACGGTGTCCAACGGTGTCCAACGGTGTCCAACGGTGTCCCACGTTGTCCCACGTTGTCCCACGTTGTCCCACGTTGTCCCACGTTGTCCCACGATGTCCCACGTTGTCCCACGTTGTCCGACGTTGTCCCACGTTGTCCCACGTTGTCCCACGTTGTCCCACGGTGTCCAACGATGTCCAACGATGTCCAACGGTGTCCCACGTTGTCCCACGTTGTTCCATGGTTTCCCACGTTGTCCCACGTTGTCCCACGTTGTCCCACGGTGTCCAACGATGTCCAACGGTGTCCAACGGTGTCCAACGGTGTCCAACGGTGTCCCACGTTGTCCCACTTTGTCCCACGTTGTCCCACGTTGTCCCACGTTGTCCCACGATGTCCCACGTTGTCCCACGTTGTCCCACGTTGTCCCACGATGTCCCACGTTGTCCCACGTTGTCCCACGTTGTCCCACGTTGTCCCACGATGTCCCACGTTGTCCCACGTTGTCCCACGTTGTCCCACGTTGTCCCACGGTGTCCAACGATGTCCAACGGTGTCCAACGGTGTCCCACGGTGTCCAACGGTGTCCCACGTTGTCCCACGTTGTCCCACGTTGTCCCACGTTGTCCCACGTTGTCCCACGATGTCCCACGTTGTCCCACGTTGTCCCACGTTGTCCCACGTTGTCCCACGTTGTCCCACGTTGTCCCACGGTGTCCAACGATGTCCAACGGTGTCCAACGGTGTCCAACGGTGTCCAACGATGTCCAACGATGTCCAACGATGTCCAACGGTGTCCAACGATGTCCAACGATGTCCAACGGTGTCCCACGATGTCCAACGATGTCCAACGATGTCCAACGGTGTCCAACGATGTCCAACGGTGTCCAACGATGTCCAACGATGTCCAACGGTGTCCCACGTTGTCCCACGTTGTTCCATGGTTTCCCACGTTGTCCCACGTTGTCCCACGTTGTCCCACGTTGTCCCACGTTGTCCCACGGTGTCCCACGGTGTCCAACGATGTCCAACGGTGTCCCACGTTGTCCCACGTTGTCCCACGTTGTCCCACGTTGTCCCACGTTGTCCCACGATGTCCCACGTTGTCCCACGTTGTCCCACGTTGTCCCAAGTTGTCCCACGTTGTCCCACGTTGTCCCACGTTGTCCCACGTGGTCCCACGTTGTCCCACGTTGTCCCACGGTGTCCAACGTTGTCCAACGGTGTCCCACGTTGTCCAACGGTGTCCCACGTTGTCCCACGTTGTCCCACGTTGTCCCACGTTGTCCCACGTTGTCCCACGTTGTCCAACGTTGTCCAACGATGTCCAACGGTGTCCCACGTTGTCCCACGTTGTTCCATGTTGTTCCATGGTTTCCCACGTTGTCCCACGTTGTCCCACGTTGTCCCACGGTGTCCAACGATGTCCAACGGTGTCCCACGTTGTCCCACGTTGTCCCACGTTGTCCCACGTTGTCCCACGTTGTCCCACGTTGTCCCACGTTGCCCCACGTTGTCCCACGTTGTCCCACGTTGTCCCACGTTGTCCCACGTTGTCCCACGTTGTCCCACGTTGTCCCACGGTGTCCCACGTTGTCCCACGTTGTCCCACGTTGTCCCACGTTGTCCCACGTTGTCCCACGTTGTCCCACGTTGTCCCACGTTGTCCCACGTTGTCCCACGTTGTCCCACGTTGTCCCACGTTGTCCCACGTTGTCCCACGATGTCCCACGTTGTCCCACGTTGTCCCACGTTGTCCCACGTTGTCCCACGGTGTCCAACGATGTCCAACGGTGTCCAACGGTGTCCCACGGTGTCCAACGGTGTCCCACGTTGTCCCACGTTGTCCCACGTTGTCCCACGTTGTCCCACGTTGTCCCACGATGTCCCACGTTGTCCGACGTTGTCCCACGTTGTCCCACGTTGTCCCACGTTGTCCCACGTTGTCCCACGTTGTCCCACGTTGTCCCACGTTGTCCGACGTTGTCCCACGTTGTCCCACGTTGTCCCACGTTGTCCCACGGTGTCCAACGATGTCCAACGATGTCCAACGGTGTCCCACGTTGTCCCACGTTGTTCCATGGTTTCCCACGTTGTCCCACGTTGTCCCACGTTGTCCCACGGTGTCCAACGATGTCCAACGGTGTCCAACGGTGTCCAACGGTGTCCAACGGTGTCCCACGTTGTCCCACGTTGTCCCACGTTGTCCCACGTTGTCCCACGTTGTCCCACGATGTCCCACGTTGTCCCACGTTGTCCCACGTTGTCCCACGATGTCCCACGTTGTCCCACGTTGTCCCACGTTGTCCCACGTTGTCCCACGATGTCCCACGTTGTCCCACGTTGTCCCACGTTGTCCCACGTTGTCCCACGGTGTCCAACGATGTCCAACGGTGTCCAACGGTGTCCCACGGTGTCCAACGGTGTCCCACGTTGTCCCACGTTGTCCCACGTTGTCCCACGTTGTCCCACGATGTCCCACGTTGTCCCACGTTGTCCGACGTTGTCCCACGTTGTCCCACGTTGTCCCACGTTGTCCCACGGTGTCCAACGATGTCCAACGATGTCCAACGGTGTCCCACGTTGTCCCACGTTGTTCCATGGTTTCCCACGTTGTCCCACGTTGTCCCACGTTGTCCCACGGTGTCCAACGATGTCCAACGGTGTCCAACGGTGTCCAACGGTGTCCAACGGTGTCCCACGGTGTCCAACGATGTCCAACGGTGTCCCACGTTGTCCAACGGTGTCCCACGTTGTCCCACGTTGTCCCACGTTGTCCCACGTTGTCCCACGTTGTCCCACGTTGTCCCACGTTGTCCCACGTTGTCCCACGTTGTCCCGCGTTGTCCCACGGTGTCCAACGATGTCCAACGGTGTCCAACGGTGTCCCACGGTGTCCAACGGTGTCCCACGTTGTCCCACGTTGTCCCACGTTGTCCCACGTTGTCCCACGTTGTCCCACGTTGTCCAACGATGTCCAAAGGTGTCCCACGTTGTCCCACGTTGTTCCATGGTTTCCCACGTTGTCCCACGTTGTCCCACGTTGTCCCACGTTGTCCCACGTTGTCCCACGGTGTCCCACGGTGTCCAACGATGTCCAACGGTGTCCCACGTTGTCCCACGTTGTCCCACGATGTCCCACGTTGTCCCACGTTGTCCCACGTTGTCCCACGTTGTCCCACGTTGTCCCACGTTGTCCCACGTGGTCCCACGTTGTCCCACGTTGTCCCACGGTGTCCAACGATGTCCAACGGTGTCCCACGTTGTCCAACGGTGTCCCACGTTGTCCCACGTTGTCCCACGTTGTCCCACGTTGTCCCACGATGTCCCACGTTGTCCCACGTTGTCCCACGTTGTCCCACGTTGTCCCACGTTGTCCCACGGTGTCCAACGATGTCCCACGTTGTCCCACGTTGTCCCACGTTGTCCCACGTTGTCCCACGATGTCCCACGTTGTCCCACGTTGTCCCACGTTGTCTCACGTTGTCCCACGTTGTCCCACGTTGTCCAACGATGTCCAACGGTGTCCCACGTTGTCCCACGTTGTTCCAGGGTTTCCCACGTTGTCCCACGTTGTCCCACGATGTCCCACGTTGTCCCACGTTGTCCCACGTTGTCCCACGTTGTCCCACGTTGTCCCACGTTGTCCCACGTTGTCCCACGTTGTCCCACGTTGTCCCACGGTGTCCAACGATGTCCAACGGTGTCCAGCGATGTCCAACGGTGTCCCACGTTGTCCCACGTTGTCCCACGATGTCCCACGTTGTCCCACGTTGTCCCACGTTGTCCCACGTTGTCCCACGTTGTCCCACGTTGTCCCACGTTGTCCCACGTTGTCCCACGGTGTCCAACGGTGTCCAACGGTGTCCAACGGTGTCCCACGTTGTCCCACGTTGTCCCACGTTGTCCCACGGTGTCCAACGATGTCCAACGGTGTCCCACGTTGTCCCACGTTGGCCCACGTTGTCCCCCGTTGTCCCACGTTGTCCCACGATGTCCCACGTTGTCCCACGTTGTCCCACGTTGTCCCACGTTGTCCCACGTTGTCCCACGTTGTCCCACGTTGTCCCACGTTGTCCCACGTTGTCCCACGTTGTCCCACGTTGTCCCACGTTGTCCCACGTTGTCCCACGTTGTCCCACTTTGTCCCACGTTGTCCCACGTTGTCCCACGTTGTCCCACGGTGTCCCACGGTGTCCAACGGTGTCCCACGGTGTCCCACGTTGTCCCACGTTGTCCCACGTTGTCCCACGTTGTCCCACGTTGTCCCACGTTGTCCCACGTTGTCCCACGTTGTCCAACGATGTCCAACGGTGTCCCACGTTGTCCCACGTTGTTCCATGGTTTCCCACGTTGTCCCACGTTGTCCCACGTTGTCCCACGGTGTCCAACGATGTCCAACGGTGTCCAACGGTGTCCAACGGTGTCCA
The DNA here is from genome assembly GCF_910591885.1 of Bombus terrestris. Taxonomy (NCBI): domain Eukaryota; kingdom Metazoa; phylum Arthropoda; class Insecta; order Hymenoptera; family Apidae; genus Bombus; species Bombus terrestris. Next base: position 31,712 of record NW_025963718.1, read on the forward strand.
ACGGTGTCCCACGTTGTCCCACGTTGTCCCACGTTGTCCCACGGTGTCCAACGATGTCCAACGGTGTCCCACGTTGTCCCACGTTGTCCCACGATGTCCCACGTTGTCCCACGTTGTCCCACGTTGTCCCACGTTGTCCAACGTTGTCCCACGTGGTCCCACGTTGTCCCACGTTGTCCCACGTTGTCCCACGTTGTCCCACGGTGTCCAACGATGTCCAACGGTGTCCAACGGTGTCCCACGTTGTCCCACGTTGTCCCACGTTGTCCCACGTTGTCCCACGTTGTCCCACGTTGTCCCACGTTGTCCCACGTTGTCCAACGATGTCCAACGGTGTCCCACGTTGTCCCACGTTGTCCCACGTTGTCCCACGTTGTCCCACGTTGTCCCACGTTGTCCCACGTTGTCCCACGTGGTCCCACGTTGTCCCACGTTGTCCCACGGTGTCCAACGATGTCCAACGGTGTCCCACGTTGTCCCACGTTGTCCCACGGTGTCCAACGATGTCCAACGGTGTCCCACGTTGTCCCACGTTGTCCCACGATGTCCCACGTTGTCCCACGTTGTCCCACGTTGTCCCACGTTGTCCAACGTTGTCCCACGTGGTCCCACGTTGTCCCACGTTGTCCCACGTTGTCCCACGTTGTCCCACGTTGTCCCACGTTGTCCCACGTTGTCCCACGTTGTCCCACGTTGTCCCACGTGGTCCCACGTTGTCCCACGTTGTCCCACGGTGTCCAACGATGTCCAACGGTGTCCCACGTTGTCCAACGGTGTCCCACGTTGTCCCACGTTGTCCCACGTTGTCCCACGTTGTCCCACGATGTCCCACGTTGTCCCACGTTGTCCCACGTTGTCCCACGTTGTCCCACGTTGTCCCACGTTGTCCCACGTTGTCCCACGTTGTCCCACGTTGTCCCACGTTGTCCCACGTTGTCCCACGGTGTCCAACGATGTCCAACGGTGTCCAACGGTGTCCCACGGTGTCCAACGGTGTCCCACGTTGTCCCACGTTGTCCCACGTTGTCCCACGTTGTCCCACGTTGTCCCACGTTGTCCCACGTTGTCCCACGTTGTCCCACGTTGTCCCACGTTGTCCCACGTTGTCCCACGGTGTCCCACGGTGTCCAACGATGTCCAACGGTGTCCCACGTTGTCCCACGTTGTCCCACGATGTCCCACGTTGTCCCACGTTGTCCCACGTTGTCCCACGTTGTCCCACGTTGTCCCACGTTGTCCCACGTGGTCCCACGTTGTCCCACGTTGTCCCACGGTGTCCAACGATGTCCAACGGTGTCCCACGTTGTCCAACGGTGTCCCACGTTGTCCCACGTTGTCCCACGTTGTCCCACGTTGTCCCACGATGTCCCACGTTGTCCCACGTTGTCCCACGTTGTCCCACGTTGTCCCACGTTGTCCCACGTTGTCCCACGTTGTCCCACGTTGTCCCACGTTGTCCCACGTTGTCCCACGTTGTCCCACGGTGTCCAACGATGTCCAACGGTGTCCAACGGTGTCCCACGGTGTCCAACGGTGTCCCACGTTGTCCCAAGTTGTCCCACGTTGTCCCACGTTGTCCCACGTTGTCCCACGTTGTCCCACGTTGTCCAACGATGTCCAACGGTGTCCCACGTTGTCCCACGTTGTTCCATGGTTTCCCACGTTGTCCCACGTTGTCCCACGTTGTCCCACGGTGTCCAACGATGTCCAACGGTGTCCCACGTTGTCCCACGTTGTCCCACGATGTCCCACGTTGTCCCACGTTGTCCCACGTTGTCCCACGTTGTCCAACGTTGTCCCACGTTGTCCCACGTTGTCCCACGTTGTCCCACGTTGTCCCACGTTGTCCCACGTTGTCCCACGTTGTCCCACGTTGTCCCACGTTGTCCCACGGTGTCCAACGGTGTCCAACGATGTCCCACGTTGTCCCACGTTGTCCCACGTTGTCCCACGTTGTCCCACGATGTCCCACGTTGTCCCACGTTGTCCCACGTTGTCCCACGTTGTCCCACGTTGTCCCACGTTGTCCCACGTTGTCCCACGTCGTCCCACGTTGTCCCACGTTGTCCGACGTTGTCCCACGTTGTCCCACGATGTCCCACGTTGTCCCACGGTGTCCAACGATGTCCAACGATGTCCAACGGTGTCCCACGTTGTCCCACGTTGTTCCATGGTTTCCCACGTTGTCCCACGTTGTCCCACGTTGTCCCACGGTGTCCAACGATGTCCAACGGTGTCCAACGGTGTCCAACGGTGTCCAACGGTGTCCCACGTTGTCCCACGTTGTCCCACGTTGTCCCACGTTGTCCCACGTTGTCCCACGATGTCCCACGTTGTCCCACGTTGTCCCACGTTGTCCCACGATGTCCCACGTTGTCCCACGATGTCCCACGTTGTCCCACGTTGTCCCACGGTGTCCAACGGTGTCCAACGATGTCCCACGTTGTCCCACGTTGTCCCACGTTGTCCCACGTTGTCCCACGATGTCCCACGTTGTCCCACGTTGTCCCACGTTGTCCCACGTTGTCCCACGTTGTCCCACGATGTCCCACGTTGTCCCACGTTGTCCCACGTTGTCCCACGTTGTCCCACGTTGTCCCACGTTGTCCCACGTTGTCCCACGTTGTCCAACGGTGTCCCACGTTGTCCAACGGTGTCCCACGTTGTCCCACGTTGTCCCACGTTGTCCCACGTTGTCCCACGATGTCCCACGTTGTCCCACGTTGTCCCACGTTGTCCCACGTTGTCCCACGTTGTCCCACGTTGTCCCACGTTGTCCCACGTTGTCCCACGTTGTCCCACGTTGTCCCACGTTGTCCCACGTTGTCCCACGTTGTCCCACGGTGTCCCACGGTGTCCAACGATGTCCAACGGTGTCCCACGTTGTCCCACGTTGTCCCACGATGTCCCACGTTGTCCCACGTTGTCCCACGTTGTCCCACGTTGTCCCACGTTGTCCCACGTTGTCCCACGTTGTCCCACGTTGTCCCACGTTGTCCCACGTTGTCCCACGTTGTCCCACGTTGTCCCACGTTGTCCCACGTTGTCCCACGGTGTCCAACGATGTCCAACGGTGTCCAACGGTGTCCCACGGTGTCCAACGGTGTCCCACGTTGTCCCACGTTGTCCCACGTTGTCCCACGTTGTCCCACGTTGTCCCACGTTGTCCCACGTTGTCCCACGTTGTCCCACGTTGTCCCACGTTGTCCCACGTTGTCCCACGTTGTCCCACGTTGTCCCACGTTGTCCCACGGTGTCCCACGGTGTCCAACGATGTCCAACGGTGTCCCACGTTGTCCCACGTTGTCCCACGATGTCCCACGTTGTCCCACGTTGTCCCACGTTGTCCCACGTTGTCCCACGTTGTCCCACGTTGTCCCACGTGGTCCCACGGTGTCCAACGATGTCCAACGGTGTCCCACGTTGTCCAACGGTGTCCCACGTTGTCCCACGTTGTCCCACGTTGTCCCACGTTGTCCCACGATGTCCCACGTTGTCCCACGTTGTCCCACGTTGTCCCACGTTGTCCCACGTTGTCCCACGTTGTCCCACGTTGTCCCACGTTGTCCCACGTTGTCCCACGTTGTCCCACGTTGTCCCACGGTGTCCAACGATGTCCAACGGTGTCCAACGGTGTCCCACGGTGTCCAACGGTGTCCCACGTTGTCCCACGTTGTCCCACGTTGTCCCACGTTGTCCCACGTTGTCCCACGTTGTCCCACGTTGTCCCACGTTGTCCAACGATGTCCAACGGTGTCCCACGTTGTCCCACGTTGTTCCATGGTTTCCCACGTTGTCCCACGTTGTCCCACGTTGTCCCACGGTGTCCAACGATGTCCAACGGTGTCCAACGGTGTCCAACGGTGTCCAACGGTGTCCCACGTTGTCCCACGTTGTCCCACGTTGTCCCACGGTGTCCAACGATGTCCAACGGTGTCCCACGTTGTCCCACGTTGTCCCACGATGTCCCACGTTGTCCCACGTTGTCCCACGTTGTCCCACGTTGTCCAACGTTGTCCCACGTTGTCCCACGTTGTCCCACGTTGTCCCACGTTGTCCCACGTTGTCCCACGGTGTCCAACGATGTCCAACGGTGTCCCACGTTGTCCCACGTTGTCCCACGTTGTCCCACGTTGTCCCACGTTGTCCCACGTTGTCCCACGTGGTCCCACGTTGTCCCACGTTGTCCCACGGTGTCCAACGATGTCCAACGGTGTCCCACGTTGTCCAACGGTGTCCCACGTTGTCCCACGTTGTCCCACGTTGTCCCACGTTGTCCCACGATGTCCCACGTTGTCCCACGTTGTCCCATGTTGTCCCACGTTGTCCCACGTTGTCCCACGTTGTCCCACGTTGTCCCACGTTGTCCCACGTTGTCCCACGTTGTCCCACGTTGTCCCACGGTGTCCAACGATGTCCAACGGTGTCCAACGGTGTCCCACGGTGTCCAACGGTGTCCCACGTTGTCCCACGTTGTCCCACGTTGTCCCACGTTGTCCCACGTTGTCCCACGTTGTCCCACGTTGTCCCACGTTGTCCCACGTTTTCCCACGTTGTCCCACGTTGTCCCACGTTGTCCCACGTTGTCCCACGTTGTCCCACGGTGTCCCACGGTGTCCAACGATGTCCAACGGTGTCCCACGTTGTCCCACGTTGTCCCACGATGTCCCACGTTGTCCCACGTTGTCCCACGTTGTCCCACGTTGTCCCACGTTGTCCCACGTTGTCCCACGTGGTCCCACGTTGTCCCACGTTGTCCCACGGTGTCCAACGATGTCCAACGGTGTCCCACGTTGTCCAACGGTGTCCCACGTTGTCCCACGTTGTCCCACGTTGTCCCACGTTGTCCCACGATGTCCCACGTTGTCCCACGTTGTCCCACGTTGTCTCACGTTGTCCCACGTTGTCCCACGTTGTCCCACGTTGTCCCACGTTGTCCCACGTTGTCCCACGTTGTCCCACGGTGTCCAACGATGTCCAACGGTGTCCAACGGTGTCCCACGGTGTCCAACGGTGTCCCACGTTGTCCCACGTTGTCCCACGTTGTCCCACGTTGTCCCACGTTGTCCCACGTTGTCCCACGTTGTCCAACGATGTCCAACGGTGTCCCACGTTGTCCCACGTTGTTCCATGGTTTCCCACGTTGTCCCACGTTGTCCCACGTTGTCCCACGGTGTCCAACGATGTCCAACGGTGTCCAACGGTGTCCAACGGTGTCCAACGGTGTCCCACGTTGTCCCACGTTGTCCCACGTTGTCCCACGGTGTCCAACGATGTCCAACGGTGTCCCACGTTGTCCCACGTTGTCCCACGATGTCCCACGTTGTCCCACGTTGTCCCACGTTGTCCCACGTTGTCCAACGTTGTCCCACGTTGTCCCACGTTGTCCCACGTTGTCCCACGTTGTCCCACGTTGTCCCACGGTGTCCAACGATGTCCAACGGTGTCCCACGTTGTCCCACGGTGTCCAACGATGTCCAACGGTGTCCAACGGTGTCCCACGGTGTCCAACGGTGTCCCACGTTGTCCCACGTTGTCCCACGTTGTCCCACGTTGTCCCACGTTGTCCCACGTTGTCCCACGTTGTCCCACGTTGTCCCACGGTGTCCAACGATGTCCAACGGTGTCCAACGGTGTCCCACGTTGTCCCACGTTGTCCCACGTTGTCCCACGTGGTCCCACGTTGTCCCACGTTGTCCCACGGTGTCCAACGATGTCCAACGGTGTCCCACGTTGTCCAACGGTGTCCCACGTTGTCCCACGTTGTCCAACGTTGTCCCACGTTGTCCCACGTTGTCCCACGTTGTCCCACGTTGTCCCACGTTGTCCCACGGTGTCCAACGATGTCCAACGGTGTCCAACGGTGTCCCACGTTGTCCCACGTTGTCCCACGTTGTCCCACGTTGTCCCACGTTGTCCCACGTTGTCCAACGATGTCCAACGGTGTCCCACGTTGTCCCACGTTGTCCCACGTTGTCCCACGTTGTCCCACGTTGTCCCACGTTGTCCCACGTTGTCCCACGTGGTCCCACGTTGTCCCACGTTGTCCCACGGTGTCCAACGATGTCCAACGGTGTCCCACGTTGTCCAACGGTGTCCCACGTTGTCCCACGTTGTCCCACGTTGTCCCACGTTGTCCCACGATGTCCCACGTTGTCCCACGTTGTCCCACGTTGTCCCACGTTGTCCCACGTTGTCCCACGTTGTCCCACGTTGTCCCACGTTGTCCCACGTTGTCCCACGTTGTCCCACGTTGTCCCACGGTGTCCAACGATGTCCAACGGTGTCCAACGGTGTCCCACGGTGTCCAACGGTGTCCCACGTTGTCCCACGTTGTCCCACGTTGTCCCACGTTGTCCCACGTTGTCCCACGTTGTCCCACGTTGTCCCACGTTGTCCCACGTTGTCCCACGTTGTCCCACGTTGTCCCACGTTGTCCCACGTTGTCCCACGTTGTCCCACGGTGTCCCACGGTGTCCAACGATGTCCAACGGTGTCCCACGTTGTCCCACGTTGTCCCACGATGTCCCACGTTGTCCCACGTTGTCCCACGTTGTCCCACGTTGTCCCACGTTGTCCCACGTTGTCCCACGTGGTCCCACGTTGTCCCACGTTGTCCCACGGTGTCCAACGATGTCCAACGGTGTCCCACGTTGTCCAACGGTGTCCCACGTTGTCCCACGTTGTCCCACGTTGTCCCACGTTGTCCCACGATGTCCCACGTTGTCCCACGTTGTCCCACGTTGTCCCACGTTGTCCCACGTTGTCCCACGTTGTCCCACGTTGTCCCACGTTGTCCCACGTTGTCCCACGTTGTCCCACGTTGTCCCACGGTGTCCAACGATGTCCAACGGTGTCCAACGGTGTCCCACGGTGTCCAACGGTGTCCCACGTTGTCCCACGTTGTCCCACGTTGTCCCACGTTGTCCCACGTTGTCCCACGTTGTCCCACGTTGTCCAACGATGTCCAACGGTGTCCCACGTTGTCCCACGTTGTTCCATGGTTTCCCACGTTGTCCCACGTTGTCCCACGTTGTCCCACGGTGTCCAACGATGTCCAAAGGTGTCCAACGGTGTCCAACGGTGTCCAACGGTGTCCCACGTTGTCCCACGTTGTCCCACGTTGTCCCACGGTGTCCAACGATGTCCAACGGTGTCCCACGTTGTCCCACGTTGTCCCACGATGTCCCACGTTGTCCCACGTTGTCCCACGTTGTCCCACGTTGTCCAACGTTGTCCCACGTTGTCCCACGTTGTCCCACGTTGTCCCACGGTGTCCAACGATGTCCAACGGTGTCCAACGTTGTCCCACGGTGTCCAACGGTGTCCAACGATGTCCCACGTTGTCCCACGTTGTCCCACGTTGTCCCACGTTGTCCCACGTTGTCCCACGTTGTCCCACGTTGTCCCACGTTGTCCCACGTTGTCCCACGTTGTCCCACGATGTCCCACGTTGTCCCACGTTGTCCCACGTTGTCCCAAGTTGTCCCACGTTGTCCCACGTTGTCCCACGTTGTCCCACGTTGTCCCACGTTGTCCCACGTTGTCCCACGGTGTCCAACGATGTCCAACGGTGTCCAACGGTGTCCCACGGTGTCCAACGGTGTCCCACGTTGTCCCACGTTGTCCCACGTTGTCCCACGTTGTCCCACGTTGTCCCACGTTGTCCCACGTTGTCCCACGATGTCCAACGGTGTCCCACGTTGTCCCACGTTGTTCCATGGTTTCCCACGTTGTCCCACGTTGTCCCACGTTGTCCCACGGTGTCCAACGATGTCCAACGGTGTCCAACGGTGTCCAACGGTGTCCAACGGTGTCCCACGTTGTCCCACGTTGTCCCACGTTGTCCCACGTTGTCCAACGATGTCCAACGGTGTCCCACGTTGTCCCACGTTGTCCCACGATGTCCCACGTTGTCCCACGTTGTCCCACGTTGTCCCACGTTGTCCCACGTTGTCCCACGTTGTCCCACGTTGTCCCACGTTGTCCCACGTTGTCCCACGTTGTCCCACGTTGTCCCACGTTGTCCCACGTTGTCCCACGGTGTCCAACGGTGTCCAACGATGTCCCACGTTGTCCCACGTTGTCCCACGTTGTCCCACGTTGTCCCACGATGTCCCACGTTGTCCCACGTTGTCCCACGTTGTCCCACGTTGTCCCACGTTGTCCCACGTTGTCCCACGTTGTCCCACGTTGTCCCACGTTGTCCCACGTTGTCCCACGTTGTCCCACGTTGTCCCACGTTGTCCCACGGTGTCCAACGATGTCCAACGGTGTCCAGCGATGTCCAACGGTGTCCCACGTTGTCCCACGTTTTCCCACGTTGTCCCACGTTGTCCCACGGTGTCCAACGATGTCCAACGATGTCCAACGGTGTCCCACGTTGTCCCACGTTGTTCCATGGTTTCCCACGTTGTCCCACGTTGTCCCACGTTGTCCCACGGTGTCCAACGATGTCCAACGGTGTCCAACGGTGTCCAACGGTGTCCAACGGTGTCCCACGTTGTCCCACGTTGTCCCACGTTGTCCCACGTTGTCCCACGTTGTCCCACGATGTCCCACGTTGTCCCACGTTGTCCCACGTGGTCCCACGTTGTCCCACGTTGTCCCACGGTGTCCCACGTTGTCCCACGTTGTCCCACGTTGTCCCACGTTGTCCCACGTTGTCCCACGTTGTCCCACGTGGTCCCACGTTGTCCCACGTTGTCCCACGGTGTCCAACGATGTCCAACGGTGTCCCACGTTGTCCCACGTTGTCCCACGTTGTCCCACGTTGTCCCACGTTGTCCCACGTGGTCCCACGTTGTCCCACGTTGTCCCACGGTGTCCAACGATGTCCAACGGTGTCCCACGTTGTCCAACGGTGTCCCACGTTGTCCCACGTTGTCCCACGTTGTCCCACGTTGTCCCACGATGTCCCACGTTGTCCCACGTTGTCCCACGTTGTCCCACGTTGTCCCACGTTGTCCCACGTTGTCCCACGTTGTCCCACGTTGTCCCACGTTGTCCCACGTTGTCCCACGGTGTCCAACGATGTCCAACGGTGTCCAACGGTGTCCCACGGTGTCCAACGGTGTCCCACGTTGTCCCACGTTGTCCCACGTTGTCCCACGTTGTCCCACGTTGTCCCACGTTGTCCCACGTTGTCCAACGATGTCCAACGGTGTCCCACGTTGTCCCACGTTGTTCCATGGTTTCCCACGTTGTCCCACGTTGTCCCACGTTGTCCCACGGTGTCCAACGATGTCCAACGGTGTCCAACGGTGTCCAACGGTGTCCAACGGTGTCCCACGTTGTCCCACGTTGTCCCACGTTGTCCCACGGTGTCCAACGATGTCCAACGGTGTCCCACGTTGTCCCACGTTGTCCCACGATGTCCCACGTTGTCCCACGTTGTCCCACGTTGTCCCACGTTGTCCAACGTTGTCCCACGTTGTCCCACGTTGTCCCACGTTGTCCCACGTTGTCCCACGTTGTCCCACGGTGTCCAACGATGTCCAACGGTGTCCAACGGTGTCCCACGTTGTCCCACGTTGTCCCACGTTGTCCCACGTTGTCCACGTTGTCCCACGTTGTCCCACGTTGTCCCACGTGGTCCCACGTTGTCCCACGTTGTCCCACGGTGTCCAACGATGTCCAACGGTGTCCCACGTTGTCCAACGGTGTCCCACGTTGTCCCACGTTGTCCCACGTTGTCCCACGTTGTCCCACGATGTCCCACGTTGTCCCACGTTGTCCCACGTTGTCCCACGTTGTCCCACGTTGTCCCACGTTGTCCCACGTTGTCCCACGTTGTCCCACGTTGTCCCACGTTGTCCCACGGTGTCCAACGATGTCCAACGGTGTCCAACGGTGTCCCACGGTGTCCAACGGTGTCCCACGTTGTCCCACGTTGTCCCACGTTGTCCCACGTTGTCCCACGTTGTCCCACGTTGTCCCACGTTGTCCCACGTTGTCCCACGTTGTCCCACGTTGTCCCACGTTGTCCCACGTTGTCCCACGTTGTCCCACGTTGTCCCACGTTGTCCCACGGTGTCCAACGGTGTCCAACGATGTCCCACGTTGTCCCACGTTGTCCCACGTTGTCCCACGTTGTCCCACGATGTCCCACGTTGTCCCACGTTGTCCCACGTTGTCCCACGTTGTCCCACGTTGTCCCACGTTGTCCCACGTTGTCCCACGTTGTCCCACGTTGTCCCACGTTGTCCGACGTTGTCCCACGTTGTCCCACGTTGTCCCACGTTGTCCCACGGTGTCCAACGATGTCCAACGATGTCCAACGGTGTCCCACGTTGTCCCACGTTGTTCCATGGTTTCCCACGTTGTCCCACGTTGTCCCACGTTGTCCCACGGTGTCCAACGATGTCCAACGGTGTCCAACGATGTCCCACGTTGTCCCACGTTGTCCCACGTTGTCCCACGTTGTCCCACGATGTCCCACGTTGTCCCACGTTGTCCCACGTTGTCCCACGTTGTCCCACGTTGTCCCACGTTGTCCCACGTTGTCCCACGTTGTCCCACGTTGTCCCACGTTGTCCGACGTTGTCCCACGTTGTCCCACGTTGTCCCACGTTGTCCCACGGTGTCCAACGATGTCCAACGATGTCCAACGGTGTCCCACGTTGTCCCACGTTGTTCCATGGTTTCCCACGTTGTCCCACGTTGTCCCACGGTGTCCAACGATGTCCAACGGTGTCCAACGGTGTCCAACGGTGTCCAACGGTGTCCCACGTTGTCCCACGTTGTCCCACGTTGTCCCACGTTGTCCCACGTTGTCCCACGATGTCCCACGTTGTCCCACGTTGTCCCACGTTGTCCCACGATGTCCCACGTTGTCCCACGATGTCCCACGTTGTCCCACGTTGTCCCACGTTGTCCCACGTTGTCCCACGTTGTCCCACGTTGTCCCACGATGTCCCACGTTGTCCCACGTTGTCCCACGTTGTCCCACGTTGTCCCACGTTGTCCCACGTTGTCCCACGTTGTCCCACGTTGTCCCACGTTGTCCCACGTTGTCCCACGTTGTCCCACGTTGTCCCACGGTGTCCAACGATGTCCAACGGTGTCCAGCGATGTCCAACGGTGTCCCACGTTGTCCCACGTTTTCCCACGTTGTCCCACGTTGTCCCACGGTGTCCAACGATGTCCAACGATGTCCAACGGTGTCCCACGTTGTCCCACGTTGTTCCATGGTTTCCCACGTTGTCCCACGTTGTCCCACGTTGTCCCACGGTGTCCAACGATGTCCAACGGTGTCCAACGGTGTCCAACGGTGTCCAACGGTGTCCCACGTTGTCCCACGTTGTCCCACGTTGTCCCACGTTGTCCCACGTTGTCCCACGATGTCCCACGTTGTCCCACGTTGTCCCACGTTGTCCCACGTTGTCCCACGTGGTCCCACGTTGTCCCACGTTGTCCCACGGTGTCCAACGATGTCCAACGGTGTCCCACGTTGTCCAACGGTGTCCCACGTTGTCCCACGTTGTCCCACGTTGTCCCACGTTGTCCCACGATGTCCCACGTTGTCCCACGTTGTCCCACGTTGTCCCACGTTGTCCCACGTTGTCCCACGTTGTCCCACGTTGTCCCACGTTGTCCCACGTGGTCCCACGTTGTCCCACGTTGTCCCACGTTGTCCCACGTTGTCCCACGGTGTCCCACGGTGTCCAACGATGTCCAACGGTGTCCCACGTTGTCCCACGTTGTCCCACGATGTCCCACGTTGTCCCACGTTGTCCCACGTTGTCCCACGTTGTCCCACGTTGTCCCACGTTGTCCCACGTGGTCCCACGTTGTCCCACGTTGTCCCACGGTGTCCAACGATGTCCAACGGTGTCCCACGTTGTCCAACGGTGTCCCACGTTGTCCCACGTTGTCCCACGTTGTCCCACGATGTCCCACGTTGTCCCACGTTGTCCCACGTTGTCCCACGTTGTCCCACGTTGTCCCACGTTGTCCCACGTTGTCCCACGTTGTCCCACGTTGTCCCACGTTGTCCCACGGTGTCCAACGATGTCCAACGGTGTCCAACGGTGTCCCACGGTGTCCAACGGTGTCCCACGTTGTCCCACGTTGTCCCACGTTGTCCCACGTTGTCCCACGTTGTCCCACGTTGTCCCACGTTGTCCCACGTTGTCCCACGTTGTCCCACGTTGTCCCACGTTGTCCCACGTTGTCCCACGTTGTCCCACGTTGTCCCACGGTGTCCCACGGTGTCCAACGATGTCCAACGGTGTCCCACGTTGTCCCACGTTGTCCCACGATGTCCCACGTTGTCCCACGTTGTCCCACGTTGTCCCACGTTGTCCCACGTTGTCCCACGTTGTCCCACGTGGTCCCACGTTGTCCCACGTTGTCCCACGGTGTCCAACGATGTCCAACGGTGTCCCACGTTGTCCAACGGTGTCCCACGTTGTCCCACGTTGTCCCACGTTGTCCCACGTTGTCCCACGATGTCCCACGTTGTCCCACGGTGTC
>NW_025963719.1:0-42828 GCF_910591885.1 Bombus terrestris
CCAACGGTGTCCCACGTTGTCCCACGTTGTTCCATGGTTTCCCACGTTTGTCCCACGTTGTCCCACGTTGTCCCACGGTGTCCAACGATGTCCAACGGTGTCCAACGGTGTCCAACGGTGTCCAACGGTGTCCCACGTTGTCCCACGATGTCCCACGTTGTCCCACGTTGTCCCACGTTGTCCCACGTTGTCCCACGTTGTCCCACGTTGTCCCACGTTGTCCCACGGTGTCCAACGATGTCCAACGGTGTCCAGCGATGTCCAACGGTGTCCCACGTTGTCCCACGTTTTCCCACGTTGTCCCACGTTGTCCCACGGTGTCCAACGATGTCCAACGATGTCCAACGGTGTCCCACGTTGTCCCACGTTGTTCCATGGTTTCCCACGTTGTCCCACGTTGTCCCACGTTGTCCCACGGTGTCCAACGATGTCCAACGGTGTCCAACGGTGTCCAACGGTGTCCAACGGTGTCCCACGTTGTCCCACGTTGTCCCACGTTGTCCCACGTTGTCCCACGTTGTCCCACGATGTCCCACGTTGTCCCACGTTGTCCCACGTTGTCCCACGTTGTCCCACGTGGTCCCACGTTGTCCCACGTTGTCCCACGGTGTCCAACGGTGTCCAACGATGTCCCACGTTGTCCCACGTTGTCCCACGTTGTCCCACGTTGTCCCACGGTGTCCAACGGTGTCCAACGGTGTCCCACGTTGTCCCACGTTGTCCCACGTTGTCCCACGTTGTCCCACGTTGTCCCACGATGTCCCACGTTGTCCCACGTTGTCCCACGTTGTCCCACGTTGTCCCACGTGGTCCCACGTGGTCCCACGTTGTCCCACGTTGTCCCACGGTGTCCAACGGTGTCCAACGATGTCCCACGTTGTCCCACGATGTCCCACGTTGTCCCACGTTGTCCCACGTTGTCCCACGTTGTCCCACGTTGTCCCACGTGGTCCCACGTTGTCCCACGTTGTCCCACGGTGTCCAACGATGTCCAACGGTGTCCCACGTTGTCCAACGGTGTCCCACGTTGTCCCACGTTGTCCCACGTTGTCCCACGTTGTCCCACGTTGTCCCACGTTGCCCCACGTTGTCCCACGTTGTCCCACGTTGTCCCACGTTGTCCCACGTTGTCCCACGTTGTCCCACGGTGTCCAACGATGTCCAACGGTGTCCAACGGTGTCCCACGGTGTCCAACGGTGTCCCACGTTGTCCCACGTTGTCCCACGTTGTCCCACGTTGTCCCACGTTGTCCCACGTTGTCCCACGTTGTCCCACGTTGTCCAACGATGTCCAACGGTGTCCCACGTTGTCCCACGTTGTTCCATGGTTTCCCACGTTGTCCCACGTTGTCCCACGTTGTCCCACGGTGTCCAACGATGTCCAACGGTGTCCAACGGTGTCCAACGGTGTCCAACGGTGTCCCACGTTGTCCCACGTTGTCCCACGTTGTCCCACGGTGTCCAACGATGTCCAACGGTGTCCCACGTTGTCCCACGTTGTCCCACGTTGTCCCACGTTGTCCCACGTTGTCCCACGATGTCCCACGTTGTCCCACGTTGTCCCACGTTGTCCCACGTTGTCCCACGTGGTCCCACGTTGTCCCACGTTGTCCCACGGTGTCCAACGGTGTCCAACGGTGTCCAACGGTGTCCCACGGTGTCCAACGGTGTCCCACGTTTTCCCACGTTGTCCCACGTTGTCCCACGTTGTCCCACGTTGTCCCACGATGTCCCACGTTGTCCCACGTTGTCCCACGTTGTCCCACGTTGTCCCACGTTGTCCCACGTTGTCCCACGGTGTCCAACGATGTCCAACGGTGTCCAACGGTGTCCAACGGTGTCCAACGATGTCCAACGATGTCCAACGATGTCCAACGGTGTCCAACGATGTCCAACGATGTCCAACGGTGTCCCACGATGTCCAACGATGTCCAACGATGTCCAACGGTGTCCAACGATGTCCAACGGTGTCCAACGATGTCCAACGATGTCCAACGGTGTCCCACGATGTCCAACGATGTCCAACGATGTCCAACGGTGTCCAACGGTGTCCAACGGTGTCCCACGGTGTCCAACGGTGTCCCACGTTGTCCCACGTTGTCCCACGTTGTCCCACGTTGTCCCACGATGTCCCACGTTGTCCAACGGTGTCCCACGTTGTCCAACGGTGTCCCACGTTGTCCCACGTTGTCCCACGTTGTCCCACGTTGTCCCACGTTGTCCCACGTTGTCCCACGTTGTCCCACGTTGTCCCACGTTGTCCCACGTTGTCCCACGTTGTCCCACGTTGTCCCACGTTGTCCCACGGTGTCCAACCATGTCCAACGGTGTCCAACGGTGTCCCACGTTGTCCCACGTTGTCCCACGTTGTCCCACGTTGTCCCACGTTGTCCCACGTTGTCCCACGTTGTCCCACGGGGTCCAACGATGTCCAACGGTGTCCAACGGTGTCCCACGGTGTCCAACGGTGTCCCACGTTGTCCCACGTTGTCCCACGTTGTCCCACGTTGTCCCACGTTGTCCCACGATGTCCCACGTTGTCCCACGTTGTCCCACGTTGTCCCACGTTGTCCCACGTTGTCCCACGTTGTCCCACGGTGTCCAACGATGTCCAACGGTGTCCAACGGTGTCCAACGGTGTCCAACGATGTCCAACGATGTCCAACGATGTCCCACGTTGTCCCACGTTGTCCCACGTTGTCCCACGTTGTCCCAAGTTGTCCCACGGTGTCCAACGATGTCCAACGGTGTCCAACGGTGTCCCACGGTGTCCAACGGTGTCCCACGTTGTCCCACGTTGTCCCACGTTGTCCCACGTTGTCCCACGTTGTCCCACGTTGTCCCACGTTGTCCAACGATGTCCAACGGTGTCCCACGTTGTCCCACGTTTTTCCATGGTTTCCCACGTTGTCCCACGTTGTCCCACGTTGTCCCACGGTGTCCAACGATGTCCAACGGTGTCCAACGGTGTCCAACGGTGTCCAACGGTGTCCCACGTTGTCCCACGTTGTCCCACGTTGTCCCACGGTGTCCAACGATGTCCAACGGTGTCCCACGTTGTCCCACGTTGTCCCACGTTGTCCCACGTTGTCCCACATTGTCCCACGATGTCCCACGTTGTCCCACGTTGTCCCACGTTGTCCCACGTTGTCCCACGTTGTCCCACGTTGTCCCACGTTGTCCCACGGTGTCCAACGATGTCCAACGGTGTCCAACGGTGTCCCACGGTGTCCAACGGTGTCCCACGTTTTCCCACGTTGTCCCACGTTGTCCCACGTTGTCCCACGTTGTCCCACGATGTCCCACGTTGTCCCACGTTGTCCCACGTTGTCCCACGTTGTCCCACGTTGTCCCACGTTGTCCCACGGTGTCCAACGATGTCCAACGGTGTCCAACGGTGTCCAACGGTGTCCAACGATGTCCAACGATGTCCAACGATGTCCAACGGTGTCCAACGATGTCCAACGATGTCCAACGGTGTCCCACGATGTCCAACGATGTCCAACGATGTCCAACGGTGTCCAACGATGTCCAACGGTGTCCCACGGTGTCCAACGATGTCCAACGGTGTCCCACGTTGTCCCACGTTGTCCCACGTTGTCCCACGTTGTCCCACGTTGTCCCACGTTGTCCCACGTTGTCCCACGTTGTCCCACGTTGTCCCACGTTGTCCCACGTTGTCCCACGTTGTCCAACGATGTCCAACGGTGTCCCACGTTGTCCCACGTTGTTCCATGGTTTCCCACGTTGTCCCACGTTGTCCCACGTTGTCCCACGGTGTCCAACGATGTCCAACGGTGTCCAACGGTGTCCAACGGTGTCCAACGGTGTCCCACGTTGTCCCACGTTGTCCCACGTTGTCCCACGGTGTCCAACGATGTCCAACGGTGTCCCACGTTGTCCCACGTTGTCCCACGTTGTCCCACGTTGTCCCACGTTGTCCCACGATGTCCCACGTTGTCCCACGTTGTCCCACGTTGTCCCACGGTGTCCAACGGTGTCCAACGATGTCCCACGTTGTCCCACGTTGTCCCACGTTGTCCCACGTTGTCCCACGATGTCCCACGTTGTCCCACGTTGTCCCACGTTGTCCCACGTTGTCCCACGTTGTCCCACGTTGTCCCACGTTGTCCCACGTTGTCCCACGTTGTCCCACGTTGTCCCACGTTGTCCCACGTTGTCCCACGGTGTCCAACGGTGTCCAACGATGTCCCACGTTGTCCCACGTTGTCCCACGATGTCCCACGTTGTCCCACGTTGTCCCACGTTGTCCCACGTTGTCCCACGTTGTCCCACGTTGTCCCACGATGTCCCACGTTGTCCCACGTTGTCCCACGTTGTCCCACGTTGTCCCACGTTGTCCCACGTTGTCCCACGTTGTCCCACGTTGTCCCACGTTGTCCCACGTTGTCCCACGTTGTCCCACGTTGTCCCACGTTGTCCCACGTTGTCCCACGGGGTCCAACGATGTCCAACGGTGTCCAACGGTGTCCCACGGTGTCCAACGGTGTCCCACGTTGTCCCACGTTGTCCCACGTTGTCCCACGTTGTCCCACGTTGTCCCACGATGTCCCACGTTGTCCCACGTTGTCCCACGTTGTCCCACGTTGTCCCACGTTGTCCCACGTTGTCCCACGGTGTCCAACGATGTCCAACGGTGTCCAACGGTGTCCAACGGTGTCCAACGATGTCCAACGATGTCCAACGATGTCCAACGGTGTCCAACGATGTCCAACGATGTCCAACGGTGTCCCACGATGTCCAACGATGTCCAACGATGTCCAACGGTGTCCAACGATGTCCAACGGTGTCCAACGATGTCCAACGATGTCCAACGGTGTCCCACGATGTCCAACGATGTCCAACGATGTCCAACGGTGTCCAACGGTGTCCAACGGTGTCCCACGGTGTCCAACGGTGTCCCACGTTGTCCCACGTTGTCCCACGTTGTCCCACGTTGTCCCACGATGTCCCACGTTGTCCAACGGTGTCCAACGGTGTCCAACGATGTCCAACGATGTCCAACGGTGTCCCACGATGTCCAACGATGTCCAACGATGTCCAACGGTGTCCCACGTTGTCCCACGTTGTCCCACGTTGTCCCACGTTGTCCCACGTTGTCCCACGGTGTCCAACGATGTCCAACGGTGTCCCACGTTGTCCCACGGTGTCCCACGTTGTCCCACGTTGTCCCACGTTGTCCCACGTTGTCCCACGTTGTCCCACGTTGTCCCACGTTGTCCCACGTTGTCCCACGTTGTCCCACGTTGTCCCACGTTGTCCCACGTTGTCCCACGTTGTCCCACGGTGTCCAACGATGTCCAACGGTGTCCAACGGTGTCCCACGGTGTCCAACGGTGTCCCACGTTGTCCCACGTTGTCCCACGTTGTCCCACGTTGTCCCACGTTGTCCAACGATGTCCAACGGTGTCCCACGTTGTCCCACGTTGTTCCATGGTTTCCCACGTTGTCCCACGATGTCCCACGTTGTCCAACGGTGTCCAACGGTGTCCAACGATGTCCAACGATGTCCAACGGTGTCCCACGATGTCCAACGATGTCCAACGATGTCCAACGGTGTCCCACGTTGTCCCACGTTGTCCCACGTTGTCCAACGATGTCCAACGGTGTCCCACGTTGTCCCACGTTGTTCCATGGTTTCCCACGTTGTCCCACGTTGTCCCACGTTGTCCCACGTTGTCCCACGTTGTCCCACGGTGTCCCACGGTGTCCAACGATGTCCAACGGTGTCCCACGTTGTCCCACGTTGTCCCACGTTGTCCCACGTTGTCCCACGTTGTCCCACGTTGTCCCACGTTGTCCCACGTTGTCCCACGTTGTCCCACGTTGTCCCACGTAGTCCCACGTTGTCCCACGTTGTCCCACGGTGTCCAACGATGTCCAACGGTGTCCCACGTTGTCCAACGGTGTCCCACGTTGTCCCACGTTGTCCCACGTTGTCCCACGTTGTCCCACGATGTCCCACGTTGTCCCACGTTGTCCCACGTTGTCCCACGTTGTCCCACGTTGTCCCACGTTGTCCCACGTTGTCCCACGTTGTCCCACGTTGTCCCACGTTGTCCCACGTTGTCCCACGTTGTCCCACGTTGTCCCACGGTGTCCCACGATGTCCAACGATGTCCAACGATGTCCAACGGTGTCCAACGATGTCCAACGGTGTCCAACGATGTCCAACGATGTCCAACGGTGTCCCACGATGTCCAACGATGTCCAACGATGTCCAACGGTGTCCAACGGTGTCCAACGGTGTCCCACGGTGTCCAACGGTGTCCCACGTTGTCCCACGTTGTCCCACGTTGTCCCACGTTGTCCCACGATGTCCCACGTTGTCCAACGGTGTCCAACGGTGTCCAACGATGTCCAACGATGTCCAACGGTGTCCCACGATGTCCAACGATGTCCAACGGTGTCCCACGTTGTCCCACGTTGTCCCACGTTGTCCCACGTTGTCCCACGTTGTCCCACGGTGTCCCACGGTGTCCAACGATGTCCAACGGTGTCCAACGGTGTCCAACGGTGTCCAACGGTGTCCCACGTTGTCCCACGTTGTCCCACGTTGTCCCACGGTGTCCAACGATGTCCAACGGTGTCCCACGTTGTCCCACGTTGTCCCACGTTGTCCCACGTTGTCCCACGATGTCCCACGTTGTCCCACGTTGTCCCACGATGTCCCACGTTGTCCCACGTTGTCCCACGTTGTCCCACGTTGTCCCACGTTGTCCCACGTTGTCCCACGTTGTCCCACGTTGTCCCACGTTGTCCCACGTTGTCCCGCGTTGTCCCACGGTGTCCAACGGTGTCCAACGATGTCCCACGTTGTCCCACGTTGTCCCACGTTGTCCCACGTTGTCCCACGATGTCCCACGTTGTCCCACGTTGTCCCACGTTGTCCCACGTTGTCCCACGTTGTCCCACGTTGCCCCACGTTGTCCCACGTTGTCCCACGTTGTCCCACGTTGTCCCACGTTGTCCCACGTTGTCCCACGGTGTCCAACGATGTCCAACGGTGTCCAGCGATGTCCAACGGTGTCCCACGTTGTCCCACGTTTTCCCACGTTGTCCCACGTTGTCCCACGGTGTCCAACGATGTCCAACGATGTCCAACGGTGTCCCACGTTGTCCCACGTTGTTCCATGGTTTCCCACGTTGTCCCACGTTGTCCCACGTTGTCCCACGGTGTCCAACGATGTCCAACGGTGTCCAACGGTGTCCAACGATGTCCAACGATGTCCAACGGTGTCCCACGATGTCCAACGATGTCCAACGATGTCCAACGGTGTCCAACGGTGTCCAACGGTGTCCCACGGTGTCCAACGGTGTCCCACGTTGTCCCACGTTGTCCCACGTTGTCCCACGTTGTCCAACGGTGTCCAACGGTGTCCAACGATGTCCAACGATGTCCAACGGTGTCCCACGATGTCCAACGATGTCCAACGATGTCCAACGGTGTCCCACGTTGTCCCACGTTGTCCCACGTTGTCCCACGTTGTCGCACGTTGTCCCACGTTGTCCCACGTTGTCCCACGGTGTCCAACGATGTCCAACGGTGTCCCACGTTGTCCCACGTTGTCCCACGTTGTCCCACGTTGTCCCACGGTGTCCAACGATGTCCAACGGTGTCCAACGGTGTCCCACGGTGTCCAACGGTGTCCCACGCTGTCCCACGTTGTCCCACGTTGTCCCACGTTGTCCCACGTTGTCCCACGTTGTCCAACGATGTCCAACGGTGTCCCACGTTGTCCCACGTTGTTCCATGGTTTCCCACGTTGTCCCACGTTGTCCCACGTTGTCCCACGGTGTCCAACGATGTCCAACGGTGTCCCACGTTGTCCAACGGTGTCCCACGTTGTCCCACGTTGTCCCACGTTGTCCCACGTTGTCCCACGATGTCCAACGGTGTCCAACGGTGTCCCACGTTGTCCCACGTTGTCCCACGTTGTCCCACGGTGTCCAACGATGTCCAACGGTGTCCCACGTTGTCCCACGTTGTCCCACGTTGTCCCACGTTGTCCCACGATGTCCCACGTTGTCCCACGTTGTCCCACGTTGTCCCACGTTGTCCCACGTTGTCCCACGTTGTCCCACGTTGTCCCACGTTGTCCCACGTTGTCCCACGTTGTCCCACGTTGTCCCACGTTGTCCCACGTTGTCCCACGTTGTCCCACGGTGTCCAACGGTGTCCAACGATGTCCCACGTTGTCCCACGTTGTCCCACGTTGTCCCACGTTGTCCCACGATGTCCCACGTTGTCCCACGTTGTCCCACGTTGTCCAACGTTGTCCCACGTTGTCCCACGTTGTCCCACGTTGTCCCACGTTGTCCCACGTTGTCCCACGTTGTCCCACGTTGTCCCACGGTGTCCAACGATGTCCAACGGTGTCCAGCGATGTCCAACGGTGTCCCACGTTGTCCCACGTTTTCCCACGTTGCCCCACGTTGTCCCACGGTGTCCAACGATGTCCAACGATGTCCAACGGTGTCCCACGTTGTTCCATGGTTTCCCACGTTGTCCCACGTTGTCCCACGTTGTCCCACGGTGTCCAACGATGTCCAACGGTGTCCAACGGTGTCCAACGGTGTCCAACGGTGTCCCACGTTGTCCCACGTTGTCCCACGTTGTCCCACGTTGTCCCACGTTGTCCCACGATGTCCCACGTTGTCCCACGTTGTCCCACGTTGTCCCACGTTGTCCCACGTTGTCCCACGATGTCCCACGTTGTCCCACGTTGTCCCACGTTGTCCAACGTTGTCCCACGTTGTCCCACGTTGTCCCACGTTGTCCCACGTTGTCCCACGTTGTCCCACGTTGTCCCACGTTGTCCCACGTTGTCCCACGTTGTCCCACGTTGTCCCACGATGTCCCACGTTGTCCCACGTTGTCCCACGTTGTCCCACGTTGTCCCACGTTGTCCCACGTTGTCCCACGGTGTCCAACGATGTCCAACGGTGTCCAACGGTGTCCAACGGTGTCCAACGATTTCCAACGATGTCCAACGATGTCCAACGGTGTCCAACGATGTCCAACGATGTCCAACGGTGTCCCACGATGTCCAACGATGTCCAACGATGTCCAACGGTGTCCAACGATGTCCAACGGTGTCCAACGATGTCCAACGATGTGCAACGGTGTCCCACGATGTCCAACGATGTCCAACGATGTCCAACGGTGTCCAACGGTGTCCAACGGTGTCCCACGGTGTCCAACGGTGTCCCACGTTGTCCCACGTTGTCCCACGTTGTCCCACGTTGTCCCACGATGTCCCACGTTGTCCAACGGTGTCCAACGGTGTCCAACGATGTCCAACGATGTCCAACGATGTCCAACGGTGTCCAACGGTGTCCCACGGTGTCCAACGGTGTCCCACGTTGTCCCACGTTGTCCCACGTTGTCCCACGTTGTCCCACGTTGTCCCACGTTGTCCAACGATGTCCAACGGTGTCCCACGTTGTCCCACGTTGTCCCACGTTGTCCCACGTTGTCCCACGTTGTCCCACGTTGTCCCACGGTGTCCAACGATGTCCAACGGTGTCCAACGGTGTCCCACGGTGTCCAACGGTGTCCCACGTTGTCCCACGTTGTCCCACGTTGTCCCACGTTGTCCCACGTTGTCCCACGATGTCCCACGTTGTCCCACGTTGTCCCACGTTGTCCCACGTTGTCCCACGTTGTCCCACGTTGTCCCACGGTGTCCAACGATGTCCAACGGTGTCCAACGGTGTCCAACGGTGTCCAACGATTTCCAACGATGTCCAACGATGTCCAACGGTGTCCAACGATGTCCAACGATGTCCAACGGTGTCCCACGATGTCCAACGATGTCCAACGATGTCCAACGGTGTCCAACGATGTCCAACGGTGTCCAACGATGTCCAACGATGTGCAACGGTGTCCCACGATGTCCAACGATGTCCAACGATGTCCAACGGTGTCCAACGGTGTCCAACGGTGTCCCACGGTGTCCAACGGTGTCCCACGTTGTCCCACGTTGTCCCACGTTGTCCCACGTTGTCCCACGATGTCCCACGTTGTCCAACGGTGTCCAACGGTGTCCAACGATGTCCAACGATGTCCAACGGTGTCCCACGATGTCCAACGATGTCCAACGATGTCCAACGGTGTCCCACGTTGTCCCACGTTGTCCCACGTTGTCCCACGTTGTCCCACGTTGTCCCACGTTGTCCCACGATGTCCCACGTTGTCCCACGTTGTCCCACGTTGTCCCACGGTGTCCAACGATGTCCAACGGTGTCCAACGGTGTCCCACGGTGTCCAACGGTGTCCCACGTTGTCCCACGTTGTCCCACGTTGTCCCACGTTGTCCCACGTTGTCCCACGTTGTCCAACGATGTCCAACGGTGTCCCACGTTGTCCCACGTTGTTCCATGGTTTCCCACGTTGTCCCACGTTGTCCCACGTTGTCCCACGTTGTCCCACGTTGTCCCACGGTGTCCCACGGTGTCCAACGATGTCCAACGGTGTCCCACGTTGTCCCACGTTGTCCCACGTTGTCCCACGTTGTCCCACGTTGTCCCACGATGTCCCACGTTGTCCCACGTTGTCCCACGTTGTCCCACGTTGTCCCACGTTGTCCCACGTTGTCCCACGTTGTCCCACGTTGTCCCACGTTGTCCCACGTTGTCCCACGTTGTCCCACGTTGTCCCACGTTGTCCCACGTTGTCCCACGTTGTCCCACGGTGTCCCACGATGTCCAACGATGTCCAACGATGTCCAACGGTGTCCAACGATGTCCAACGGTGTCCAACGATGTCCAACGATGTCCAACGGTGTCCCACGATGTCCAACGATGTCCAACGATGTCCAACGGTGTCCAAGGGTGTCCAACGGTGTCCCACGGTGTCCAACGGTGTCCCACGTTGTCCCACGTTGTCCCACGTTGTCCCACGTTGTCCCACGATGTCCCACGTTGTCCAACGGTGTCCAACGGTGTCCAACGGTGTCCAACGTTGTCCAACGGTGTCCCACGTTGTCCCACGTTGTCCCACGTTGTCCCACGGTGTCCAACGATGTCCAACGGTGTCCCACGTTGTCCCACGTTGTCCCACGTTGTCCCACGTTGTCCCACGTTGTCCCACGATGTCCCACGTTGTCCCACGTTGTCCCACGTTGTCCCACGTTGTCCCACGTTGTCCCACGTTGTCCCACGTTGTCCCACGTTGTCCCACGTTGTCCCACGTTGTCCCACGTTGTCCCACGTTGTCCCACGTTGTCCCACGTTGTCCCACGTTGTCCCACGTTGTCCCACGTTGTCCCACGGTGTCCAACGGTGTCCAACGATGTCCCACGTTGTCCCACGTTGTCCCACGTTGTCCCACGATGTCCCACGTTGTCCCACGTTGTCCCACGTTGTCCCACGTTGTCCCACGTTGTCCCACGTTGTCCCACGTTGTCCCACGTTGTCCCACGTTGTCCCACGTTGTCCCACGTTGTCCCACGGTGTCCAACGATGTCCAACGGTGTCCAGCGATGTCCAACGGTGTCCCACGTTGTCCCACGTTTTCCCGCGTTGTCCCACGTTGTCCCACGGTGTCCAACGATGTCCAACGATGTCCAACGGTGTCCCACGTTGTCCCACGTTGTTCCATGGTTTCCCACGTTGTCCCACGTTGTCCCACGTTGTCCCACGGTGTCCAACGATGTCCAACGGTGTCCAACGGTGTCCAACGGTGTCCAACGGTGTCCCACGTTGTCCCACGTTGTCCCACGTTGTCCCACGGTGTCCAGCGATGTCCAACGGTGTCCCACGTTGTCCCACGTTTTCCCACGTTGTCCCACGTTGTCCCACGGTGTCCAACGATGTCCAACGATGTCCAACGGTGTCCCACGTTGTCCCACGTTGTTCCATGGTTTCCCACGTTGTCCCACGTTGTCCCACGTTGTCCCACGTTGTCCGACGTTGTCCCACGTTGTCCCACGTTGTCCCACGTTGTCCCACGTTGTCCCACGTTGTCCCACGTTGTCCCACGGTGTCCAACGATGTCCAACGGTGTCCAACGGTGTCCAACGGTGTCCAACGATGTCCAACGATGTCCAACGATGTCCAACGGTGTCCAACGATGTCCAACGATGTCCAACGGTGTCCCACGATGTCCAACGATGTCCAACGATGTCCAACGGTGTCCAACGATGTCCAACGGTGTCCAACGATGTCCAACGATGTCCAACGGTGTCCCACGTTGTCCCACGTTGTCCCACGTTGTCCCACGTTGTCCCACGGTGTCCAACGATGTCCAACGGTGTCCAACGGTGTCCCACGGTGTCCAACGGTGTCCCACGTTGTCCCACGTTGTCCCACGTTGTCCCACGTTGTCCCACGTTGTCCCACGTTGTCCAACGATGTCCAACGGTGTCCCACGTTGTCCCACGTTGTTCCATGATTTCCCACGTTGTCCCACGTTGTCCCACGTTGTCCCACGGTGTCCAACGATGTCCAACGGTGTCCCACGTTGTCCAACGGTGTCCCACGTTGTCCCACGTTGTCCCACGTTGTCCCACGTTGTCCCACGATGTCCCACGTTGTCCCACGTTGTCCCACGTTGTCCCACGTTGTCCCACGTTGTCCCACGTTGTCCCACGTTGTCCCACGTTGTCCCACGTTGTCCCACGTTGTCCCACGTTGTCCCACGTTGTCCCACGTTGTCCCACGTTGTCCAACGATGTCCAACGGTGTCCCACGTTGTCCCACGTTGTGCCACGTTGTCCCACGTTGCCCCACGTTGTCCCACGGTGTCCAACGATGTCCAACGATGTCCAACGGTGTCCCACGTTGTCCCACGTTGTTCCATGGTTTCCCACGTTGTCCCACGTTGTCCCACGTTGTCCCACGGTGTCCAACGATGTCCAACGGTGTCCAACGGTGTCCAACGGTGTCCAACGGTGTCCCACGTTGTCCCACGTTGTCCCACGTTGTCCCACGTTGTCCCACGTTGTCCCACGATGTCCCACGTTGTCCCACGTTGTCCCACGTTGTCCCACGTGGTCCCACGTTGTCCCACGTTGTCCCACGGTGTCCAACGATGTCCAACGGTGTCCCACGTTGTCCAACGGTGTCCCACGTTGTCCCACGTTGTCCCACGTTGTCCCACGTTGTCCCACGATGTCCCACGTTGTCCCACGTTGTCCCACGTTGTCCCACGTTGTCCCACGTTGTCCCACGTTGTCCCACGTTGTCCCACGTTGTCCCACGTTGTCCCACGTTGTCCCACGTTGTCCCACGTTGTCCCACGTTGTCCCACGGTGTCCAAAGATGTCCAACGGTGTCCAACGGTGTCCCACGGTGTCCAACGGTGTCCCACGTTGTCCCACGTTGTCCCACGTTGTCCCACGTTGTCCCACGTTGTCCCACGTTGTCCCACGTTGTCCCACGTTGTCCCACGATGTCCCACGTTGTCCCACGTTGTCCCACGTTGTCCCACGTTGTCCCACGGTGTCCAACGATGTCCAACGGTGTCCAACGGTGTCCCACGGTGTCCAACGGTGTCCCACGTTGTCCCACGTTGTCCCACGTTGTCCCACGTTGTCCCACGTTGTCCCACGATGTCCCACGTTGTCCCACGTTGTCCCACGTTGTCCCACGTTGTCCCACGTTGTCCCACGGTGTCCAACGATGTCCAACGGTGTCCAACGGTGTCCAACGGTGTCCAACGATGTCCAACGATGTCCAACGATGTCCAACGGTGTCCAACGATGTCCAACGATGTCCAACGGTGTCCCACGATGTCCAACGATGTCCAACGATGTCCAACGGTGTCCAACGATGTCCAACGGTGTCCAACGATGTCCAACGATGTCCAACGGTGTCCCACGATGTCCAACGATGTCCAACGATGTCCAACGGTGTCCAACGGTGTCCAACGGTGTCCCACGGTGTCCAACGGTGTCCCACGTTGACCCACGTTGTCCCACGTTGTCCCACGTTGTCCCACGATGTCCCACGTTGTCCAACGGTGTCCAACGGTGTCCAACGATGTCCAACGATGTCCAACGGTGTCCCACGATGTCCAACGATGTCCAACGATGTCCAACGGTGTCCCACGTTGTCCCACGTTGTCCCACGTTGTCCCACGTTGTCCCACGGTGTCCAACGATGTCCAACGGTGTCCCACGTTGTCCAACGGTGTCCCACGTTGTCCCACGTTGTCCCACGTTGTCCCACGTTGTCCCACGTTGTCCCACATTGTCCCACGTTGTCCCACGTTGTCCCACGTTGTCCCACGTTGTCCCACGTTGTCCCACGTTGTCCCACGGTGTCCAACGATGTCCAACGGTGTCCAACGGTGTCCCACGGTGTCCAACGGTGTCCCACGTTGTCCCACGTTGTCCCACGTTGTCCCACGTTGTCCCACGTTGTCCCACGTTGTCCAACGATGTCCAACGGTGTCCCACGTTGTCCCACGTTGTTCCATGGTTTCCCACGTTGTCCCACGTTGTCCCACGTTGTCCCACGTTGTCCCACGTTGTCCCACGGTGTCCAACGATGTCCAACGGTGTCCAACGGTGTCCAACGGTGTCCAACGGTGTCCCACGTTGTCCCACGTTGTCCCACGTTGTCCCACGGTGTCCAACGATGTCCAACGGTGTCCCACGTTGTCCCACGTTGTCCCACGATGTCCCACGTTGTCCCACGTTGTCCCACGTTGTCCCACGTTGTCCCACGTTGTCCCACGTTGTCCCACGTTGTCCCACGTTGTCCCACGTTGTCCCACGTTGTCCCACGTTGTCCCACGTTGTCCCACGTTGTCCCACGATGTCCCACGTTGTCCCACGTTGTCCCACGTTGTCCCACGTTGTCCCACGTTGTCCCACGTTGTCCCACGTTGTCCCACGTTGTCCCACGTTGTCCCACGTTGTCCCACGTTGTCCCACGTTGTCCAACGTTGTCCCACGTTGTCCCACGTTGTCCCACGGTGTCCAACGATGTCCAACGGTGTCCAACGGTGTCCCACGGTGTCCAACGGTGTCCCACGTTGTCCCACGTTGTCCCACGTTGTCCCACGTTGTCCCACGTTGTCCCACGTTGTCCAACGATGTCCAACGGTGTCCCACGTTGTCCCACGTTGTTCCATGGTTTCCCACGTTGTCCCACGTTGTCCCACGTTGTCCCACGTTGTCCCACGTTGTCCCACGGTGTCCAACGATGTCCAACGGTGTCCCACGTTGTCCAACGGTGTCCCACGTTGTCCCACGTTGTCCCACGTTGTCCCACGTTGTCCCACGATGTCCCACGTTGTCCCACGTTGTCCCACGTTGTCCCACGTTGTCCCACGTTGTCCCACGTTGTCCCACGTTGTCCCACGTTGTCCCACGTTGTCCCACGTTGTCCCACGTTGTCCCACGGTGTCCAACGATGTCCAACGGTGTCCAACGGTGTCCCACGGTGTCCAACGGTGTCCCACGTTGTCCCACCTTGTCCCACGTTGTCCCACGTTGTCCCACGTTGTCCCACGTTGTCCCACGTTGTCCCACGTTGTCCAACGATGTCCAACGGTGTCCCACGTTGTCCCACGTTGTTCCATGGTTTCCCACGTTGTCCCACGTTGTCCCACGTTGTCCCACGGTGTCCAACGATGTCCAACGGTGTCCCACGTTGTCCCACGTTGTCCCACGTTGTCCTACGTTGTCCCACGTTGTCCCACGTTGTCCCACGTTGTCCCACGTTGTCCCACGGTGTCCAACGGTGTCCAACGATGTCCCACGTTGTCCCACGTTGTCCCACGTTGTCCCACGTTGTCCCACGTTGTCCCACGTTGTCCCACGTTGTCCCACGTTGTCCCACGTTGTCCCACGTTGTCCCACGGTGTCCAACGATGTCCAACGGTGTCCAGCGATGTCCAACGGTGTCCCACGTTGTCCCACGTTTTCCCACGTTGCCCCACGTTGTCCCACGGTGTCCAACGATGTCCAACGATGTCCAACGGTGTCCCACGTTGTCCCACGTTGTTCCATGGTTTCCCACGTTGTCCCACGTTGTCCCACGTTGTCCCACGGTGTCCAACGATGTCCAACGGTGTCCAACGGTGTCCAACGGTGTCCAACGGTGTCCCACGTTGTCCCACGTTGTCCCACGTTGTCCCACGTTGTCCCACGTTGTCCCACGATGTCCCACGTTGTCCCACGTTGTCCCACGTTGTCCCACGTTGTCCCACGTGGTCCCACGTTGTCCCACGTTGTCCCACGGTGTCCAACGATGTCCAACGGTGTCCCACGTTGTCCAACGGTGTCCCACGTTGTCCCACGTTGTCCCACGTTGTCCCACGTTGTCCCACGATGTCCCACGTTGTCCCACGTTGTCCCACGTTGTCCCACGTTGTCCCACGTTGTCCCACGTTGTCCCACGTTGTCCCACGTTGTCCCACGTTGTCCCACGTTGTCCCACGGTGTCCAACGATGTCCAACGGTGTCCAACGGTGTCCCACGGTGTCCAACGGTGTCCCACGTTGTCCCACGTTGTCCCACGTTGTCCCACGTTGTCCCACGTTGTCCCACGTTGTCCCACGTTGTCCAACGATGTCCAACGGTGTCCCACGTTGTCCCACGTTGTTCCATGGTTTCCCACGTTGTCCCACGTTGTCCCACGTTGTCCCACGGTGTCCAACGATGTCCAACGGTGTCCAACGGTGTCCAACGGTGTCCAACGGTGTCCCACGTTGTCCCACGTTGTCCCACGTTGTCCCACGGTGTCCAACGATGTCCAACGGTGTCCCACGTTGTCCCACGTTGTCCCACGTTGTCCCACGTTGTCCCACGTTGTCCCACGATGTCCCACGTTGTCCCACGTTGTCCCACGTTGTCCCACGTTGTCCCACGTTGTCCCACGGTGTCCAACGATGTCCAACGGTGTCCAACGGTGTCCAACGGTGTCCAACGGTGTCCCAAGTTGTCCCACGTTGTCCCACGTTGTCCCACGTTGTCCCACGTTGTCCCACGTTGTCCCACGTTGTCCCACGTTGTCCCACGTTGTCCCACGTTGTCCCACGTTGTCCCACGTTGTCCCACGTTGTCCCACGTTGTCCCACGGTGTCCAACGATGTCCAACGGTGTCCAACGGTGTCCAACGGTGTCCAACGATGTCCAACGATGTCCAACGATGTCCAACGGTGTCCAACGATGTCCAACGATGTCCAACGGTGTCCCACGATGTCCAACGATGTCCAACGATGTCCAACGGTGTCCCACGTTGTCCCACGTTGTTCCATGGTTTCCCACGTTGTCCCACGTTGTCCCACGTTGTCCCACGGTGTCCAACGATGTCCAACGGTGTCCAACGGTGTCCAACGGTGTCCAACGGTGTCCCACGTTGTCCCACGTTGTCCCACGTTGTCCCACGTTGTCCCACGTTGTCCCACGATGTCCCACGTTGTCCCACGTTGTCCCACGTTGTCCCACGTTGTCCCACGTTGTCCCACGTTGTCCCACGTTGTCCAACGTTGTCCCACGTTGTCCCACGTTGTCCCACGTTGTCCCACGTTGTCCCACGGTGTCCCACGGTGTCCAACGATGTCCAACGGTGTCCCACGGTGTCCAACGATGTCCAACGGTGTCCAACGGTGTCCCACGGTGTCCAACGGTGTCCCACGTTGTCCCACGTTGTCCCACGTTGTCCCACGGTGTCCAACGATGTCCAACGGTGTCCCACGTTTTCCCACGTTGTCCCACGTTGTCCCACGTTGTCCCACGGTGTCCAACGATGTCCAACGGTGTCCAACGATGTCCAACGGTGTCCCACGTTGTCCCACGTTGTCCCACGTTGTTCCATGGTTTCCCACGTTGTCCCACGTTGTCCCACGTTGTCCCACGGTGTCCCACGTTGTCCCACGTTGTCCCACGGTGTCCAACGATGTCCAACGGTGTCCCACGTTGTCCAACGGTGTCCCACGTTGTCCCACGTTGTCCCACGTTGTCCCACGTTGTCCCACGCTGTCCCACGTTGTCCCACGTTGTCCCACGTTGTCCCACGGTGTCCAACGATGTCCAACGATGTCCAACGGTGTCCCACGTTGTCCCACGTTGTTCCATGGTTTCCCACGTTGTCCCACGTTGTCCCACGTTGTCCCACGTTGTCCCACGTTGTCCCACGTTGTCCCACGGTGTCCAACGGTGTCCAACGATGTCCAACGATGTCCAACGGTGTCCCACGATGTCCAACGATGTCGAACGATGTCCAACGGTGTCCCACGTTGTCCCACGTTGTCCCACGTTGTCCCACGTTGTCCCACGTTGTCCCACGGTGTCCAACGATGTCCAACGGTGTCCCACGTTGTCCAACGGTGTCCCACGTTGTCCCACGTTGTCCCACGTTGTCCCACGTTGTCCCACGTTGTCCCACGATGTCCCACGTTGTCCCACGTTGTCCCACGTTGTCCCACGTTGTCCCACGTTGTCCCACGGTGTCCAACGATGTCCAACGGTGTCCAACGGTGTCCAACGGTGTCCAACGGTGTCCCAAGTTGTCCCACGTTGTCCCACGTTGTCCCACGTTGTCCCACGTTGTCCCACGTTGTCCCACGTTGTCCCACGTTGTCCCACGTTGTCCCACGTTGTCCCACGTTGTCCCACGTTGTCCCACGTTGTCCCACGTTGTCCCACGGTGTCCAACGATGTCCAACGGTGTCCAACGGTGTCCAACGGTGTCCAACGATGTCCAACGATGTCCAACGATGTCCAACGGTGTCCAACGATGTCCAACGATGTCCAACGGTGTCCCACGATGTCCAACGATGTCCAACGATGTCCAACGGTGTCCCACGTTGTCCCACGTTGTTCCATGGTTTCCCACGTTGTCCCACGTTGTCCCACGTTGTCCCACGGTGTCCAACGATGTCCAACGGTGTCCAACGGTGTCCAACGGTGTCCAACGGTGTCCCACGTTGTCCCACGTTGTCCCACGTTGTCCCACGTTGTCCCACGTTGTCCCACGATGTCCCACGTTGTCCCACGTTGTCCCACGTTGTCCCACGTTGTCCCACGTTGTCCCACGTTGTCCCACGTTGTCCAACGTTGTCCCACGTTGTCCCACGTTGTCCCACGTTGTCCCACGTTGTCCCACGGTGTCCCACGGTGTCCAACGATGTCCAACGGTGTCCCACGGTGTCCAACGATGTCCAACGGTGTCCAACGGTGTCCAACGGTGTCCAACGGTGTCCCACGTTGTCCCACGTTGTCCCACGTTGTCCCACGGTGTCCAACGATGTCCAACGGTGTCCCACGTTTTCCCACGTTGTCCCACGTTGTCCCACGTTGTCCCACGGTGTCCAACGATGTCCAACGGTGTCCAACGATGTCCAACGGTGTCCCACGTTGTCCCACGTTGTCCCACGTTGTTCCATGGTTTCCCACGTTGTCCCACGTTGTCCCACGTTGTCCCACGTTGTCCCACGTTGTCCCACGTTGTCCCACGGTGTCCAACGATGTCCAACGGTGTCCCACGTTGTCCAACGGTGTCCCACGTTGTCCCACGTTGTCCCACGTTGTCCCACGTTGTCCCACGCTGTCCCACGTTGTCCCACGTTGTCCCACGTTGTCCCACGGTGTCCAACGATGTCCAACGATGTCCAACGGTGTCCCACGTTGTCCCACGTTGTTCCATGGTTTCCCACGTTGTCCCACGTTGTCCCACGTTGTCCCACGTTGTCCCACGTTGTCCCACGTTGTCCCACGGTGTCCAACGGTGTCCAACGATGTCCAACGATGTCCAACGGTGTCCCACGATGTCCAACGATGTCGAACGATGTCCAACGGTGTCCCACGTTGTCCCACGTTGTCCCACGTTGTCCCACGTTGTCCCACGTTGTCCCACGGTGTCCAACGATGTCCAACGGTGTCCCACGTTGTCCAACGGTGTCCCACGTTGTCCCACGTTGTCCCACGTTGTCCCACGTTGTCCCACGTTGTCCCACGTTGTCCCACGTTGTCCCACGTTGTCCCACGTTGTCCCACGTTGTCCCACGTTGTCCCACGGTGTCCAACGATGTCCAACGGTGTCCAACGGCGTCCCACGGTGTCCAACGGTGTCCCACGTTGTCCCACGTTGTCCCACGTTGTCCCACGTTGTCCCACGTTGTCCCACGTTGTCCCACGTTGTCCCACGTTGTCCAACGATGTCCAACGGTGTCCCACGTTGTCCCACGTTGTTCCATGGTTTCCCACGTTGTCCCACGTTGTCCCACGTTGTCCCACGGTGTCCAACGATGTCCAACGGTGTCCAACGGTGTCCAACGGTGTCCAACGGTGTCCCACGTTGTCCCACGTTGTCCCACGTTGTCCCACGGTGTCCAACGATGTCCAACGGTGTCCCACGTTGTCCCACGTTGTCCCACGTTGTCCCACGTTGTCCCACGTTGTCCCACGATGTCCCACGTTGTCCCACGTTGTCCCACGTTGTCCCACGTTGTCCCACGTTGTCCCACGTTGTCCCACGTTGTCCCACGTTGTCCCACGTTGTCCCACGTTGTCCCACGTTGTCCCACGTTGTCCCACGTTGTCCCACGGTGTCCAACGGTGTCCAACGATGTCCCACGTTGTCCCACGTTGTCCCACGTTGTCCCACGTTGTCCCACGTTGTCCCACGATGTCCCACGTTGTCCCACGTGGTCCCACGTTGTCCCACGTTGTCCCACGTTGTCCCACGTTGTCCCACGTTGTCCCACGTTGTCCCACGTTGTCCCACGTTGTCCCACGTTGTCCCACGTTGTCCCACGGTGTCCAACGATGTCCAACGGTGTCCAACGGTGTCCCACGGTGTCCAACGGTGTCCCACGTTGTCCCACGTTGTCCCACGTTGTCCCACGTTGTCCCACGGTGTCCCACGTTGTCCAACGGTGTCCCACGTTGTCCCACGTTGTCCCACGTTGTCCCACGTTGTCCCACGCTGTCCCACGTTGTCCCACGTTGTCCCACGTTGTCCCACGTTGTCCCACGTTGTCCCACGTTGTCCCACGTTGTCCCACGGTGTCCAACGATGTCCAACGGTGTCCAACGGTGTCCCACGGTGTCCAACGGTGTCCCACGTTGTCCCACGTTGTCCCACGTTGTCCCACGTTGTCCCACGTTGTCCCACGTTGTCCCACGCTGTAAAACGTTGTCCCACGTTGTCCCACGTTGTCCCACGTTGTCCCACGTTGTCCCACGTTGTCCCACGTTGTCCCACGGTGTCCAACGATGTCCAACGGTGTCCAACGGTGTCCCACGGTGTCCAACGGTGTCCCACGGTGTCCAACGGTGTCCCACGTTGTCCCACGTTGTCCCACGTTGTCCCACGTTGTCCCACGTTGTCCCACGATGTCCCACGTTGTCCCACGTTGTCCCACGTTGTCCCACGTTGTCCCACGTTGTCCCACGTTGTCCCACGTGGTCCCACGTTGTCCCACGTTGTCCCACGGTGTCCAACGATGTCCAACGGTGTCCCACGTTGTCCAACGGTGTCCCACGTTGTCCCACGTTGTCCCACGTTGTGCCACGTTGTCCCACGATGTCCCACGTTGTCCCACGTTGTCCCACGTTGTCCCACGTTGTCCCACGTTGTCCCACGTTGTCCCACGTTGTCCCACGTTGTCCCACGTTGTCCCACGGTGTCCAACGATGTCCAACGGTGTCCAACGGTGTCCCACGGTGTCCAACGGTGTCCCACGTTGTCCCACGTTGTCCCACGTTGTCCCACGTTGTCCCACGTTGTCCCACGTTGTCCCACGTTGTCCAACGATGTCCAACGGTGTCCCACGTTGTCCCACGTTGTTCCATGGTTTCCCACGTTGTCCCACGTTGTCCCACGTTGTCCCACGGTGTCCAACGATGTCCAACGGTGTCCAACGGTGTCCAACGGTGTCCAACGGTGTCCCACGTTGTCCCACGTTGTCCCACGTTGTCCCACGGTGTCCAACGATGTCCAACGGTGTCCCACGTTGTCCCACGTTGTCCCACGATGTCCCACGTTGTCCCACGATGTCCCACGTTGTCCCACGTTGTCCCACGTTGTCCCACGTTGTCCCACGTTGTCCCACGTTGTCCCACGTTGTCCCACGTTGTCCCACGTTGTCCCACGTTGTCCCACGTTGTCCCACGTTGTCCCACGTTGTCCCACGTTGTCCCACGTTGTCCCACGTTGTCCCACGTTGTCCCACGTTGTCCCACGTTGTCCCACGTTGTCCCACGTTGTCCCACGATGTCCCACGTTGTCCCACGTTGTCCCACGTTGTCCCACGTTGTCCCACGTTGTCCCACGTTGTCCCACGTTGTCCCACGTTGTCCCACGTTGTCCCACGTTGTCCCACGTTGTCCCACGTTGTCCCACGTTGTCCCACGGTGTCCAACGATGTCCAACGGTGTCCAACGGTGTCCCACGGTGTCCAACGGTGTCCCACGTTGTCCCACGTTGTCCCACGTTGTCCCACGTTGTCCCACGTTGTCCAACGATGTCCAACGGTGTCCCACGTTGTCCCACGTTGTTCCATGGTTTCCCACGTTGTCCCACGTTGTCCCACGTTGTCCCACGTTGTCCCACGTTGTCCCACGTTGTCCCACGTTGTCCCACGGTGTCCAACGATGTCCAACGGTGTCCCACGTTGTCCAACGGTGTCCCACGTTGTCCCACGTTGTCCCACGTTGTCCCACGTTGTCCCACGATGTCCCACGTTGTCCCACGTTGTCCCACGTTGTCCCACGTTGTCCCACGTTGTCCCACGTTGTCCCACGTTGTCCCACGTTGTCCCACGTTGTCCCACGTTGTCCCACGTTGTCCCACGGTGTCCAACGATGTCCAACGGTGTCCAACGGTGTCCCACGGTGTCCAACGGTGTCCCACGTTGTCCCACGTTGTCCCACGTTGTCCCACGTTGTCCCACGTTGTCCCACGTTGTCCCACGTTGTCCCACGTTGTCCCACGTTGTCCAACGATGTCCAACGGTGTCCCACGTTGTCCCACGTTGTTCCATGGTTTCCCACGTTGTCCCACGTTGTCCCACGTTGTCCCACGGTGTCCAACGATGTCCAACGGTGTCCAACGGTGTCCAACGGTGTCCAACGGTGTCCCACGTTGTCCCACGTTGTCCCACGTTGTCCCACGGTGTCCAACGATGTCCAACGGTGTCCCACGTTGTCTCACGTTGTCCCACGTTGTCCCACGTTGTCCCACGTTGTCCCACGATGTCCCACGTTGTCCCACGTTGTCCCACGTTGTCCCACGTTGTCCCACGTTGTCCCACGTTGTCCCACGTTGTCCCACGATGTCCCACGTTGTCCCACGTTGTCCCACGTTGTCCCACGTTGTCCCACGTTGTCCCACGTTGTCCCACGTTGTCCCACGTTGTCCCACGTTGTCCCACGTTGTCCCACGTTGTCCCACGTTGTCCCACGGTGTCCAACGATGTCCAACGGTGTCCAGCGATGTCCAACGGTGTCCCACGTTGTCCCACGTTTTCCCACGTTGCCCCACGTTGTCCCACGGTGTCCAACGATGTCCAACGATGTCCAACGGTGTCCCACGTTGTCCCACGTTGTTCCATGGTTTCCCACGTTGTCCCACGTTGTCCCACGTTGTCCCACGGTGTCCAACGATGTCCAACGGTGTCCAACGGTGTCCAACGGTGTCCAACGGTGTCCCACGTTGTCCCACGTTGTCCCACGTTGTCCCACGTTGTCCCACGTTGTCCCACGATGTCCCACGTTGTCCCACGTGGTCCCACGTTGTCCCACGTTGTCCCACGGTGTCCAACGATGTCCAACGGTGTCCCACGTTGTCCAACGGTGTCCCACGTTGTCCCACGTTGTCCCACGTTGTCCCACGTTGTCCCACGATGTCCCACGTTGTCCCACGTTGTCCCACGTTGTCCCACGTTGTCCCACGTTGTCCCACGTTGTCCCACGTTGTCCCACGTTGTCCCACGTTGTCCCACGTTGTCCCACGTTGTCCCACGGTGTCCAACGATGTCCAACGGTGTCCAACGGTGTCCCACGGTGTCCAACGGTGTCCCACGTTGTCCCACGTTGTCCCACGTTGTCCCACGTTGTCCCACGTTGTCCCACGTTGTCCCACGTTGTCCAACGATGTCCAACGGTGTCCCACGTTGTCCCACGTTGTTCCATGGTTTCCCACGTTGTCCCACGTTGTCCCACGTTGTCCCACGGTGTCCAACGATGTCCAACGGTGTCCAACGGTGTCCAACGGTGTCCAACGGTGTCCCACGTTGTCCCACGTTGTCCCACGTTGTCCCACGGTGTCCAACGATGTCCAACGGTGTCCCACGTTGTCCCACGTTGTCCCACGTTGTCCCACGTTGTCCCACGTTGTCCCACGATGTCCCACGTTGTCCCACGTTGTCCCACGTTGTCCCACGTTGTCCCACGTTGTCCCACGGTGTCCAACGATGTCCAACGGTGTCCAACGGTGTCCAACGGTGTCCAACGGTGTCCCAAGTTGTCCCACGTTGTCCCACGTTGTCCCACGTTGTCCCACGTTGTCCCACGTTGTCCCACGTTGTCCCACGGTGTCCCACGTTGTCCCACGTTGTCCCACGTTGTCCCACGTTGTCCCACGTTGTCCCACGGTGTCCAACGATGTCCAACGGTGTCCAACGGTGTCCCACGGTGTCCAACGATGTCCAACGGTGTCCAACGGTGTCCAACAGTGTCCCACGTTTTCCCACGTTGCCCCACGTTGTCCCACGGTGTCCAACGATGTCCAACGATGTCCAACGGTGTCCCACGTTGTCCCACGTTGTTCCATGGTTTCCCACGTTGTCCCACGTTGTCCCACGTTGTCCCACGGTGTCCAACGATGTCCAACGGTGTCCAACGGTGTCCAACGGTGTCCAACGGTGTCCCACGTTGTCCCACGTTGTCCCACGTTGTCCCACGTTGTCCCACGTTGTCCCACGATGTCCCACGTTGTCCCACGTTGTCCCACGTTGTCCCACGTTGTCCCACGTGGTCCCACGTTGTCCCACGTTGTCCCACGGTGTCCAACGATGTCCAACGGTGTCCCACGTTGTCCAACGGTGTCCCACGTTGTCCCACGTTGTCCCACGTTGTCCCACGTTGTCCCACGATGTCCCACGTTGTCCCACGTTGTCCCACGTTGTCCCACGTTGTCCCACGTTGTCCCACGTTGTCCCACGTTGTCCCACGTTG
The DNA here is from genome assembly GCF_910591885.1 of Bombus terrestris. Lineage (NCBI taxonomy): Eukaryota > Metazoa > Arthropoda > Insecta > Hymenoptera > Apidae > Bombus > Bombus terrestris. The sequence goes on from NW_025963719.1 coordinate 25,161, forward strand.
TCCCACGTTGTCCCACGTTGTCCCACGTTGTCCCACGTTGTCCCACGTTGTCCCACGTTGTCCCACGTTGTCCCACGTTGTCCCACGGTGTCCCACGTTGTCCCACGTTGTCCCACGGTGTCCAACGATGTCCAACGGTGTCCAACGGTGTCCAACGGTGTCCAACGGTGTCCCACGTTGTCCCACGTTGTCCCACGTTGTCCCACGTTGTCCCACGTTGTCCCACGTTGTCCCACGTTGTCCCACGTTGTCCCACGTTGTCCCACGTTGTCCCACGTTGTCCCACGGTGTCCAACGATGTCCAACGGTGTCCAACGGTGTCCAACGGTGTCCAACGGTGTCCCACGTTGTCCCACGTTGTCCCACGTTGTCCCACGTTGTCCCACGATGTCCCACGTTGTCCCACGTTGTCCCACGTTGTCCCACGTTGTCCCACGATGTCCCACGTTGTCCCACGTTGTCCCACGTTGTCCCACGTTGTCCCACGGTGTCCCACGGTGTCCAACGGTGTCCAACGGTGTCCCACGTTGTCCCACGGTGTCCCACGGTGTCCAACGATGTCCAACGGTGTCCCACGGTGTCCAACGATGTCCAACGGTGTCCAACGGTGTCCAACGGTGTCCAACGGTGTCCCACGTTGTCCCACGTTGTCCCACGTTGTCCCACGGTGTCCAACGATGTCCAACGGTGTCCCACGTTGTCCCACGTTGTCCCACGTTGTCCCACGTTGTCCCACGGTGTCCAACGATGTCCAACGGTGTCCAACGGTGTCCAACGGTGTCCAACGGTGTCCCACGTTGTCCCACGTTGTCCCACGTTGTCCCACGTTGTCCCACGTTGTCCCACGATGTCCCACGTTGTCCCACGTTGTCCCACGGTGTCCAACGATGTCCAACGGTGTCCCACGTTGTCCCACGTTGTCCCACGTTGTCCCACGTTGTCCCACGGTGTCCAACGATGTCCAACGGTGTCCAACGGTGTCCAACGGTGTCCAACGGTGTCCCACGTTGTCCCACGTTGTCCCACGTTGTCCCACGTTGTCCCACGTTGTCCCACGATGTCCCACGTTGTCCCACGTTGTCCCACGTTGTCCCACGTTGTCCCACGTGGTCCCACGTTGTCCCACGTTGTCCCACGGTGTCCAACGATGTCCAACGGTGTCCAGCGATGTCCAACGGTGTCCCACGTTGTCCCACGTTTTCCCACGTTGTCCCACGTTGTCCCACGGTGTCCAACGATGTCCAACGATGTCCAACGGTGTCCCACGTTGTCCCACGTTGTTCCATGGTTTCCCACGTTGTCCCACGTTGTCCCACGTTGTCCCACGGTGTCCAACGATGTCCAACGGTGTCCAACGGTGTCCAACGGTGTCCAACGGTGTCCCACGTTGTCCCACGTTGTCCCACGTTGTCCCACGATGTCCCACGTTGTCCCACGTTGTCCCACGTTGTCCCACGTTGTCCCACGATGTCCCACGTTGTCCCACGTTGTCCCACGTTGTCCCACGTTGTCCAACGTTGTCCCACGTTGTCCCACGTTGTCCCACGTTGTCCCACGTTGTCCCACGTTGTCCCACGGTGTCCAACGATGTCCAACGGTGTCCAACGGTGTCCCACGTTGTCCCACGTTGTCCCACGTTGTCCCACGTTGTCCCACGTTGTCCCACGTTGTCCAACGATGTCCAACGGTGTCCCACGTTGTCCCACGTTGTCCCACGTTGTCCCACGTTGTCCCACGTTGTCCCACGTTGTCCCACGTTGTCCCACGTTGTCCCACGTTGTCCCACGTTGTCCCACGTTGTCCCACGTTGTCCCACGGTGTCCAACGGTGTCCAACGATGTCCCACGTTGTCCCACGTTGTCCCACGTTGTCCCACGTTGTCCCACGATGTCCCACGTTGTCAAACGTTGTCCCACGTTGTCCCACGTTGTCCCACGTTGTCCCACGTTGTCCCACGTTGTCCCACGTTGTCCCACGTTGTCCCACGTTGTCCCACGTTGTCCCACGTTGTCCCACGTTGTCCCACGTTGTCCCACGTTGTCCCACGGTGTCCAACGATGTCCAACGATGTCCAACGGTGTCCCACGTTGTCCCACGTTGTTCCATGGTTTCCCACGTTGTCCCACGTTGTCCCACGTTGTCCCACGTTGTCCCACGTTGTCCCACGTTGTCCCACGGTGTCCAACGATGTCCAACGGTGTCCCACGTTGTCCAACGGTGTCCCACGTTGTCCCACGTTGTCCCACGTTGTCCCACGTTATCCCACGCTGTCCCACGTTGTCCCACGTTGTCCCACGTTGTCCCACGTTGTCCCACGTTGTCCCACGGTGTCCAACGGTGTCCAACGATGTCCCACGTTGTCCCACGTTGTCCCACGTTGTCCCACGTTGTCCCACGTTGTCCCACGTTGTCCCACGTTGTCCCACGTTGTCCCACGTTGTCCCACGTTGTCCCACGGTGTCCAACGATGTCCAACGGTGTCCAGCGATGTCCAACGGTGTCCCACGTTGTCCCACGTTTTCCCACGTTGCCCCACGTTGTCCCACGGTGTCCAACGATGTCCAACGATGTCCAACGGTGTCCCACGTTGTCCCACGTTGTTCCATGGTTTCCCACGTTGTCCCACGTTGTCCCACGTTGTCCCACGGTGTCCAACGATGTCCAACGGTGTCCAACGGTGTCCAACGGTGTCCAACGGTGTCCCACGTTGTCCCACGTTGTCCCACGTTGTCCCACGTTGTCCCACGTTGTCCCACGATGTCCCACGTTGTCCCACGTTGTCCCACGTTGTCCCACGTTGTCCCACGTGGTCCCACGTTGTCCCACGTTGTCCCACGGTGTCCAACGATGTCCAACGGTGTCCCACGTTGTCCAACGGTGTCCCACGTTGTCCCACGTTGTCCAACGGTGTCCCACGTTGTCCCACGTTGTCCCACGTTGTCCCACGTTGTCCCACGCTGTCCCACGTTGTCCCACGTTGTCCCACGTTGTCCCACGTTGTCCCACGTTGTCCCACGTTGTCCCACGTTGTCCCACGGTGTCCAACGATGTCCAACGGTGTCCAACGGTGTCCCACGGTGTCCAACGGTGTCCCACGTTGTCCCACGTTGTCCCACGTTGTCCCACGTTGTCCCACGTTGTCCCACGTTGTCCCACGCTGTCCCACGTTGTCCCACGTTGTCCCACGTTGTCCCACGTTGTCCCACGTTGTCCCACGTTGTCCCACGCTGTCCCACGTTGTCCCACGTTGTCCCACGTTGTCCCACGTTGTCCCACGTTGTCCCACGTTGTCCCACGTTGTCCCACGGTGTCCAACGATGTCCAACGGTGTCCAACGGTGTCCCACGGTGTCCAACGGTGTCCCACGTTGTCCCACGTTGTCCCACGTTGTCCCACGTTGTCCCACGTTGTCCCACGATGTCCCACGTTGTCCCACGTTGTCCCACGTTGTCCCACGTTGTCCCACGTTGTCCCACGTTGTCCCACGTGGTCCCACGTTGTCCCACGTTGTCCCACGGTGTCCAACGATGTCCAACGGTGTCCCACGTTGTCCAACGGTGTCCCACGTTGTCCCACGATGTCCCACGTTGTCCCACGTTGTCCCACGTTGTCCCACGTTGTCCCACGTTGTCCCACGGTGTCCCACGTTGTCCCACGTTGTCCCACGTTGTCCCACGGTGTCCAACGATGTCCAACGGTGTCCAACGGTGTCCCACGGTGTCCAACGGTGTCCCACGTTGTCCCACGTTGTCCCACGTTGTCCCACGTTGTCCCACGTTGTCCCACGTTGTCCCACGTTGTCCCACGTTGTCCAACGATGTCCCACGTTGTCCCACGTTGTCCCACGTTGTCCCACGTTGTCCCACGTTGTCCCACGGTGTCCAACGGTGTCCAACGATGTCCCACGTTGTCCCACGTTGTCCCACGTTGTCCCACGTTGTCCCACGTTGTCCCACGTTGTCCCACGTTGTCCCACGTTGTCCCACGTTGTCCCACGTTGTCCCACGTTGTCCCACGTTGTCCCACGTTGTCCCACGGTGTCCAACGATGTCCAACGGTGTCCAGCGATGTCCAACGGTGTCCCACGTTGTCCCACGTTTTCCCACGTTGCCCCACGTTGTCCCACGGTGTCCAACGATGTCCAACGATGTCCAACGGTGTCCCACGTTGTCCCACGTTGTTCCATGGTTTCCCACGTTGTCCCACGTTGTCCCACGTTGTCCCACGGTGTCCAACGATGTCCAACGGTGTCCAACGGTGTCCAACGGTGTCCAACGGTGTCCCACGTTGTCCCACGTTGTCCCACGTTGTCCCACGTTGTCCCACGTTGTCCCACGATGTCCCACGTTGTCCCACGTTGTCCCACGTTGTCCCACGTTGTCCCACGTGGTCCCACGTTGTCCCACGTTGTCCCACGTTGTCCCACGGTGTCCAACGATGTCCAACGGTGTCCAACGGTGTCCCACGGTGTCCAACGGTGTCCCACGTTGTCCCACGTTGTCCCACGTTGTCCCACGTTGTCCCACGTTGTCCCACGTTGTCCCACGCTGTCCCACGTTGTCCCACGTTGTCCCACGTTGTCCCACGTTGTCCCACGTTGTCCCACGTTGTCCCACGTTGTCCCACGGTGTCCAACGATGTCCAACGGTGTCCAACGGTGTCCCACGGTGTCCAACGGTGTCCCACGTTGTCCCACGTTGTCCCACGTTGTCCCACGTTGTCCCACGTTGTCCCACGATGTCCCACGTTGTCCCACGTTGTCCCACGTTGTCCCACGTTGTCCCACGTTGTCCCACGTTTTCCCACGTGGTCCCACGTTGTCCCACGTTGTCCCACGGTGTCCAACGATGTCCAACGGTGTCCCACGTTGTCCAACGGTGTCCCACGTTGTCCCACGTTGTCCCACGTTGTCCCACGTTGTCCCACGTTGTCCCACGTTGTCCCACGGTGTCCAACGGTGTCCAACGATGTCCCACGTTGTCCCACGTTGTCCCACGTTGTCCCACGTTGTCCCACGTTGTCCCACGTTGTCCCACGTTGTCCCACGTTGTCCCACGTTGTCCCACGTTGTCCCACGGTGTCCAACGATGTCCAACGGTGTCCAGCGATGTCCAACGGTGTCCCACGTTGTCCCACGTTGTCCCACGTTGTCCCACGTTGTCCCACGCTGTCCCACGTTGTCCCACGTTGTCCCACGTTGTCCCACGTTGTCCCACGTTGTCCCACGTTGTCCCACGTTGTCCCACGGTGTCCAACGATGTCCAACGGTGTCCAACGGTGTCCCACGGTGTCCAACGGTGTCCAACGATGTCCAACGGTGTCCAACGGTGTCCCACGTTGTCCCACGTTGTCCCACGTTGTCCCACGGTGTCCAACGATGTCCAACGGTGTCCAGCGATGTCCAACGGTGTCCCACGTTGTCCCACGTTTTCCCACGTTGTCCCACGTTGTCCCACGGTGTCCCACGTTGTCCCACGTTGTCCCACGTTGTCCCACGGTGTCCAACGATGTCCCACGTTGTCCCACGTTGTCCCACGTTGTCCCACGTTTTCCCACGTGGTCCCACGTTGTCCCACGTTGTCCCACGGTGTCCAACGATGTCCAACGGTGTCCCACGTTGTCCAACGGTGTCCCACGTTGTCCCACGTTGTCCCACGTTGTCCCACGTTGTCCCACGATGTCCCACGTTGTCCCACGTTGTCCCACGTTGTCCCACGTTGTCCCACGTTGTCCCACGTTGTCCCACGTTGTCCCACGTTGTCCCACGTTGTCCCACGGTGTCCAACGATGTCCAACGGTGTCCAACGGTGTCCCACGGTGTCCAACGGTGTCCCACGTTGTCCCACGTTGTCCCACGTTGTCCCACGTTGTCCCACGTTGTCCCACGATGTCCCACGTTGTCCCACGTTGTCCCACGTTGTCCCACGTTGTCCCACGTGGTCCCACGTTGTCCCACGTTGTCCCACGGTGTCCAACGATGTCCAACGGTGTCCCACGTTGTCCAACGGTGTCCCACGTTGTCCCACGTTGTCCCACGTTGTCCCACGTTGTCCCACGTTGTCCCACGTTGTCCCACGTTGTCCCACGGTGTCCCACGGTGTCCAACGATGTCCAACGGTGTCCCACGGTGTCCAACGATGTCCAACGGTGTCCAACGGTGTCCAACGGTGTCCAACGGTGTCCCACGTTGTCCCACGTTGTCCCACGTTGTCCCACGGTGTCCAACGATGTCCAACGGTGTCCCACGTTGTCCCACGTTGTCCCACGTTGTCCCACGTTGTCCCACGTTGTCCCACGATGTCCCACTTTGTCCCACGTTGTCCCACGTTTTCCCACGTTGTCCCACGTTGTCCCACGGTGTCCAACGATGTCCAACGATGTCCAACGGTGTCCCACGTTGTCCCACGTTGTCCCACGTTGTCCCACGTTGTCCCACGTTGTCCCACGTTGTCCCACGTTGTCCCACGTTGTCCCACGTTGTCCCACGTTGTCCCACGTTGTCCCACGGTGTCCAACGATGTCCAACGGTGTCCAGCGATGTCCAACGGTGTCCCACGTTGTCCCACGTTGTCCCACGGTGTCCAACGATGTCCAACGATGTCCAACGGTGTCCCACGTTGTCCCACGTTGTCCCACGTTGTCCCACGTTGTCCCACGTTGTCCAACGATGTCCAACGGTGTCCCACGTTGTCCCACGTTGTCCCACGTTGTCCCACGTTGTCCCACGTTGTCCCACGTTGTCCCACGTTGTCCCACGTTGTCCCACGTTGTCCCACGTTGTCCCACGTTGTCCCACGTTGTCCCACGTTGTCCCACGGTGTCCAACGGTGTCCAACGATGTCCCACGTTGTCCCACGTTGTCCCACGTTGTCCCACGTTGTCCCACGATGTCCCACGTTGTCAAACGTTGTCCCACGTTGTCCCACGTTGTCCCACGTTGTCCCACGTTGTCCCACGTTGTCCCACGTTGTCCCACGTTGTCCCACGTTGTCCCACGTTGTCCGACGTTGTCCCACGTTGTCCCACGTTGTCCCACGTTGTCCCACGGTGTCCAACGATGTCCAACGATGTCCAACGGTGTCCCACGTTGTCCCACGTTGTTCCATGGTTTCCCACGTTGTCCCACGTTGTCCCACGTTGTCCCACGTTGTCCCACGTTGTCCCACGTTGTCCCACGGTGTCCAACGATGTCCAACGGTGTCCCACGTTGTCCAACGGTGTCCCACGTTGTCCCACGTTGTCCCACGTTGTCCCACGTTGTCCCACGCTGTCCCACGTTGTCCCACGTTGTCCCACGTTGTCCCACGTTGTCCCACGTTGTCCTACGGTGTCCAACGGTGTCCAACGATGTCCCACGTTGTCCCACGTTGTCCCACGTTGTCCCACGTTTTCCCACGTTGCCCCACGTTGTCCCACGGTGTCCAACGATGTCCAACGATGTCCAACGGTGTCCCACGTTGTCCCACGTTGTTCCATGGTTTCCCACGTTGTCCCACGTTGTCCCACGTTGTCCCACGGTGTCCAACGATGTCCAACGGTGTCCAACGGTGTCCAACGGTGTCCAACGGTGTCCCACGTTGTCCCACGTTGTCCCACGTTGTCCCACGTTGTCCCACGTTGTCCCACGTTGTCCCACGTTGTCCCACGTTGTCCCACGTTGTCCCACGTTGTCCCACGTGGTCCCACGTTGTCCCACGTTGTCCCACGTTGTCCCTCGTTGTCCCACGCTGTCCCACGTTGTCCCACGTTGTCCCACGTTGTCCCACGTTGTCCCACGTTGTCCCACGTTGTCCCACGTTGTCCCACGGTGTCCAACGATGTCCAACGATGTCCAACGGTGTCCCACGGTGTCCAACGGTGTCCCACGTTGTCCCACGTTGTCCCACGTTGTCCCACGTTCTCCCACGTTGTCCCACGTTGTCCCACGCTGTCCCACGTTGTCCCACGTTGTCCCACGTTGTCCCACGTTGTCCCACGTTGTCCCACGTTGTCCCACGTTGTCCCACGGTGTCCAACGATGTCCAACGGTGTCCAACGGTGTCCCACGGTGTCCAACGGTGTCCCACGTTGTCCCACGTTGTCCCACGTTGTCCCACGTTGTCCCACGTTGTCCCACGATGTCCCACGTTGTCCCACGTTGTCCCACGTTGTCCCACGTTGTCCCACGTTGTCCCACGTTGTCCCACGTGGTCCCACGTTGTCCCACGTTGTCCCACGGTGTCCAACGATGTCCAACGGTGTCCCACGTTGTCCAACGGTGTCCCACGTTGTCCCACGTTGTCCCACGTTGTCCCACGTTGTCCCACGATGTCCCACGTTGTCCCACGTTGTCCCACGTTGTCCCACGTTGTCCCACGTTGTCCCACGTTGTCCCACGTTGTCCCACGTTGTCCCACGTTGTCCCACGGTGTCCAACGATGTCCAACGGTGTCCAACGGTGTCCCACGGTGTCCAACGGTGTCCCACGTTGTCCCACGTTGTCCCACGTTGTCCCACGCTGTCCCACGTTGTCCCACGTTGTCCCACGTTGTCCCACGTTGTCCCACGTTGTCCAACGGTGTCCCACGTTGTCCCACGTTGTCCCACGTTGTCCCACGATGTCCCACGTTGTCCCACGTTGTCCCACGTTGTCCCACGTTGTCCCACGTTGTCCCACGTTGTCCCACGTTGTCCCACGTTGTCCCACGTTGTCCCACGTTGTCCCACGTTGTCCCACGTTGTCCCACGTTGTCCCACGTTGTCCCACGTTGTCCCACGTTGTCCCACGTTGTCCCACGTTGTCCCACGGTGTCCAACGGTGTCCAACGATGTCCCACGTTGTCCCACGTTGTCCCACGTTGTCCCACGTTGTCCCACGATGTCCCACGTTGTCCCACGTTGTCCCACGTTGTCCCACGTTGTCCCACGTTGTCCCACGTTGTCCCACGTTGTCCCACGTTGTCCCACGTTGTCCCACGTTGTCCCACGGTGTCCAACGATGTCCAACGGTGTCCAGCGATGTCCAACGGTGTCCCACGTTGTCCCACGTTTTCCCACGTTGTCCCACGTTGTCCCACGGTGTCCAACGATGTCCAACGATGTCCAACGGTGTCCCACGTTGTCCCACGTTGTTCCATGGTTTCCCACGTTGTCCCACGTTGTCCCACGTTGTCCCACGGTGTCCAACGATGTCCAACGGTGTCCAACGGTGTCCAACGGTGTCCCACGTTGTCCCACGTTGTCCCACGTTGTCCCACGATGTCCCACGTTGTCCCACGTTGTCCCACGTTGTCCCACGTTGTCCCACGTTGTCCCACGTTGTCCCACGTTGTCCCACGGTGTCCAACGATGTCCAACGGTGTCCCACGATGTCCAACGGTGTCCCACGTTGTCCCACGTTGTCCCACGTTGTCCCACGTTGTCCCACGCTGTCCCACGTTGTCCCACGTTGTCCCACGTTGTCCCACGTTGTCCCACGTTGTCCCACGGTGTCCAACGGTGTCCAACGATGTCCCACGTTGTCCCACGTTGTCCCACGTTGTCCCACGTTGTCCCACGTTGTCCCACGTTGTCCCACGTTGTCCCACGTTGTCCCACGTTGTCCCACGTTGTCCCACGGTGTCCAACGATGTCCAACGGTGTCCAGCGATGTCCAACGGTGTCCCACGTTGTCCCACGTTTTCCCACGTTGCCCCACGTTGTCCCACGGTGTCCAACGATGTCCAACGATGTCCAACGGTGTCCCACGTTGTCCCACGTTGTTCCATGGTTTCCCACGTTGTCCCACGTTGTCCCACGGTGTCCAACGATGTCCAACGGTGTCCAACGGTGTCCAACGGTGTCCAACGATGTCCCACGTTGTCCCACGTTGTCCCACGTTGTCCCACGTTGTCCCACGTTGTCCCACGATGTCCCACGTTGTCCCACGTTGTCCCACGTTGTCCCACGTTGTCCCACGTGGTCCCACGTTGTCCCACGTTGTCCCACGGTGTCCAACGATGTCCAACGGTGTCCCACGTTGTCCAACGGTGTCCCACGTTGTCCCACGTTGTCCCACGGTGTCCCACGTTGTCCAACGGTGTCCCACGTTGTCCCACGTTGTCCCACGTTGTCCCACGTTGTCCCACGCTGTCCCACGTTGTCCCACGTTGTCCCACGTTGTCCCACGTTGTCCCACGTTGTCCCACGGTGTCCAACGATGTCCAACGGTGTCCAACGGTGTCCCACGGTGTCCAACGGTGTCCCACGTTGTCCCACGTTGTCCCACGTTGTCCCACGTTGTCCCACGTTGTCCCACAATGTCCCACGTTGTCCCACGTTGTCCCACGTTGTCCCACGTTGTCCCACGTTGTCCCACGTGGTCCCACGTTGTCCCACGTTGTCCCACGGTGTCCAACGATGTCCAACGGTGTCCCACGTTGTCCAACGGTGTCCCACGTTGTCCCACGTTGTCCCACGTTGTCCCACGTTGTCCCACGATGTCCCACGTTGTCCCACGTTGTCCCACGTTGTCCCACGTTGTCCCACGTTGTCCCACGTTGTCCCACGTTGTCCCACGTTGTCCCACGTTGTCCCACGCTGTCCCACGTTGTCCCACGTTGTCCCACGTTGTCCCACGTTGTCCCACGGTGTCCAACGGTGTCCAACGATGTCCCACGTTGTCCCACGTTGTCCCACGTTGTCCCACGTTGTCCCACGATGTCCCACGTTGTCCCACGATGTCCCACGTTGTCCCACGTTGTCCCACGTTGTCCCACGTTGTCCCACGTTGTCCCACGTTGTCCCACGTTGTCCCACGTTGTCCCACGTTGTCCCACGTTGTCCCACGTTGTCCCACGTTGTCCCACGTTGTCCCACGTTGTCCCACGGTGTCCAACGATGTCCAACGGTGTCCAACGGTGTCCCACGGTGTCCAACGGTGTCCCACGTTGTCCCACGTTGTCCCACGTTGTCCCACGTTGTCCAACGATGTCCAACGGTGTCCCACGTTGTCCCACGTTGTTCCATGGTTTCCCACGTTGTCCCACGTTGTCCCACGTTGTCCCACGGTGTCCAACGATGTCCAACGGTGTCCCACGTTGTCCAACGGTGTCCCACGTTGTCCAACGGTGTCCCACGTTGTCCCACGTTGTCCCACGTTGTCCCACGTTGTCCCACGATGTCCCACGTTGTCCCACGTTGTCCCACGTTGTCCCACGTTGTCCCACGTTGTCCCACGTTGTCCCACGTTGTCCCACGTTGTCCCACGTTGTCCCACGTTGTCCCACGTTGTCCCACGGTGTCCAACGATGTCCAACGGTGTCCAACGGTGTCCCACGGTGTCCAACGGTGTCCCACGTTGTCCCACGTTGTCCCACGTTGTCCCACGTTGTCCCACGTTGTCCCACGTTGTCCCACGTTGTCCCACGTTGTCCCACGTTGTCCAACGATGTCCAACGGTGTCCCACGTTGTCCCACGTTGTTCCATGGTTTCCCACGTTGTCCCACGTTGTCCCACGTTGTCCCACGGTGTCCAACGATGTCCAACGGTGTCCAACGGTGTCCAACGGTGTCCAACGGTGTCCCACGTTGTCCCACGTTGTCCCACGTTGTCCCACGGTGTCCAACGATGTCCAACGGTGTCCCACGTTGTCCCACGTTGTCCCACGTTGTCCCACGTTGTCCCACGTTGTCCCACGATGTCCCACGTTGTCCCACGTTGTCCCACGTTGTCCCACGTTGTCCCACGTTGTCCCACGTTGTCCCACGTTGTCCCACGTTGTCCCACGTTGTCCCACGTTGTCCCACGTTGTCCCACGTTGTCCCACGTTGTCCCACGTTGTCCCACGTTGTCCCACGGTGTCCAACGGTGTCCAACGATGTCCCACGTTGTCCCACGTTGTCCCACGTTGTCCCACGTTGTCCCACGTTGTCCCACGTTGTCCCACGTTGTCCCACGTTGTCCCACGTTGTCCCACGTTGTCCCACGGTGTCCAACGATGTCCAACGGTGTCCAGCGATGTCCAACGGTGTCCCACGTTGTCCCACGTTTTCCCACGTTGCCCCACGTTGTCCCACGGTGTCCAACGATGTCCAACGATGTCCAACGGTGTCCCACGTTGTCCCACGTTGTTCCATGGTTTCCCACGTTGTCCCACGTTGTCCCACGTTGTCCCACGGTGTCCAACGATGTCCAACGGTGTCCAACGGTGTCCAACGGTGTCCAACGGTGTCCCACGTTGTCCCACGTTGTCCCACGTTGTCCCACGTTGTCCCACGTTGTCCCACGATGTCCCACGTTGTCCCACGTTGTCCCACGTTGTCCCACGTTGTCCCACGTGGTCCCACGTTGTCCCACGTTGTCCCACGGTGTCCATCGATGTCCAACGGTGTCCCACGTTGTCCAACGGTGTCCCACGTTGTCCCACGTTGTCCCACGTTGTCCCACGTTGTCCCACGATGTCCCACGTTGTCCCACGTTGTCCCACGTTGTCCCACGTTGTCCCACGTTGTCCCACGTTGTCCCACGTTGTCCCACGTTGTCCCACGTTGTCCCACGTTGTCCTACGTTTGTCCCACGGTGTCCAACGATGTCCAACGGTGTCCAACGGTGTCCCACGGTGTCCAACGGTGTCCCACGATGTCCCACGTTGTCCCACGTTGTCCCACGTTGTCCCACGTTGTCCCACGTGGTCCCACGTTGTCCCACGTTGTCCCACGGTGTCCAACGATGTCCAACGGTGTCCCACGTTGTCCAACGGTGTCCCACGTTGTCCCACGTTGTCCCACGTTGTCCCACGTTGTCCCACGATGTCCCACGTTGTCCCACGTTGTCCCACGTTGTCCCACGTTGTCCCACGTTGTCCCACGTTGTCCCACGTTGTCCCACGTTGTCCCACGTTGTCCCACGTTGTCCTACGTTGTCCCACGGTGTCCAACGATGTCCAACGGTGTCCAACGGTGTCCCACGGTGTCCAACGGTGTCCCACGTTGTCCCACGTTGTCCCACGTTGTCCCACGTTGTCCCACGTTGTCCCACGTTGTCCCACGGTGTCCAGCGATGTCCAACGGTGTCCCACGTTGTCCCACGTTGTTCCATGGTTTCCCACGTTGTCCCACGTTGTCCCACGTTGTCCCACGGTGTCCAGCGATGTCCAACGGTGTCCCACGTTGTCCCACGTTTTCCCACGTTGCCCCACGTTGTCCCACGGTGTCCAACGATGTCCAACGATGTCCAACGGTGTCCCACGTTGTCCCACGTTGTTCCATGGTTTCCCACGTTGTCCCACGTTGTCCCACGTTGTCCCACGGTGTCCAACGATGTCCAACGGTGTCCAACGGTGTCCAACGGTGTCCAACGGTGTCCCACGTTGTCCCACGTTGTCCCACGTTGTCCCACGTTGTCCCACGATGTCCCACGTTGTCCCACGTTGTCCCACGTTGTCCCACGTTGTCCCACGTGGTCCCACGTTGTCCCACGTTGTCCCACGGTGTCCAACGATGTCCAACGGTGTCCCACGTTGTCCAACGGTGTCCCACGTTGTCCCACGTTGTCCCACGTTGTCCCACGTTGTCCCACGATGTCCCACGTTGTCCCACGTTGTCCCACGTTGTCCCACGTTGTCCCACGTTGTCCCACGTTGTCCCACGTTGTCCCACGTTGTCCCACGTTGTCCCACGTTGTCCTACGTTGTCCCACGGTGTCCAACGATGTCCAACGGTGTCCAACGGTGTCCCACGGTGTCCAACGGTGTCCCACGTTGTCCCACGTTGTCCCACGTTGTCCCACGTTGTCCCACGTTGTCCCACGTTGTCCCACGTTGTCCAACGATGTCCAACGGTGTCCCACGTTGTCCCACGTTGTTCCATGGTTTCCCACGTTGTCCCACGTTGTCCCACGTTGTCCCACGGTGTCCAACGATGTCCAACGGTGTCCAACGGTGTCCAACGGTGTCCAACGGTGTCCCACGTTGTCCCACGTTGTCCCACGTTGTCCCACGGTGTCCAACGATGTCCAACGGTGTCCCACGTTGTCCCACGTTGTCCCACGTTGTCCCACGTTGTCCCACGTTGTCCCACGATGTCCCACGTTGTCCCACGTTGTCCCACGTTGTCCCACGTTGTCCCACGTTGTCCCACGGTGTCCAACGATGTCCAACGGTGTCCAACGGTGTCCAACGGTGTCCAACGGTGTCCCAAGTTGTCCCACGTTGTCCCACGTTGTCCCACGATGTCCCACGTTGTCCCACGTTGTCCCACGTTGTCCCACGTTGTCCCACGTTGTCCCACGTTGTCCCACGTTGTCCCACGTTGTCCCACGGTGTCCAACGATGTCCAACGGTGTCCAACGGTGTCCAACGGTGTCCAACGGTGTCCCACGTTGTCCCACGTTGTCCCACGTTGTCCCACGTTGTCCCACGTTGTCCCACGATGTCCCACGTTGTCCCACGTTGTCCCACGTTGTCCCACGTTGTCCCACGTGGTCCCACGTTGTCCCACGTTGTCCCACGGTGTCCAACGATGTCCAACGGTGTCCCACGTTGTCCAACGGTGTCCCACGTTGTCCCACGTTGTCCCACGTTGTCCCACGTTGTCCCACGATGTCCCACGTTGTCCCACGTTGTCCCACGTTGTCCCACGTTGTCCCACGTTGTCCCACGTTGTCCCACGTTGTCCCACGTTGTCCCACGTTGTCCCACGTTGTCCCACGTTGTCCCACGTTGTCCCACGTTGTCCCACGGTGTCCCACGGTGTCCAACGATGTCCAACGGTGTCCCACGGTGTCCAACGATGTCCAACGGTGTCCAACGGTGTCCAACGGTGTCCAACGGTGTCCCACGTTGTCCCACGTTGTCCCACGTTGTCCCACGGTGTCCAACGATGTCCAACGGTGTCCCACGTTGTCCCACGTTGTCCCACGTTGTCCCACGTTGTCCCACGTTGTCCCACGTTGTCCCACGATGTCCCACGTTGTCCCACGTTGTCCCACGTTGTCCCACGTTGTCCCACGTGGTCCCACGTTGTCCCACGTTGTCCCACGGTGTCCAACGATGTCCAACGGTGTCCCACGTTGTCCAACGGTGTCCCACGTTGTCCCACGTTGTCCCACGTTGTCCCACGTTGTCCCACGATGTCCCACGTTGTCCCACGTTGTCCCACGTTGTCCCACGTTGTCCCACGTTGTCCCACGTTGTCCCACGTTGTCCCACGTTGTCCCACGTTGTCCCACGTTGTCCTACGTTGTCCCACGGTGTCCAACGATGTCCAACGGTGTCCAACGGTGTCCCACGGTGTCCAACGGTGTCCCACGTTGTCCCACGTTGTCCCACGTTGTCCCACGTTGTCCCACGTTGTCCCACGTTGTCCCACGTTGTCCAACGATGTCCAACGGTGTCCCACGTTGTCCCACGTTGTTCCATGGTTTCCCACGTTGTCCCACGTTGTCCCACGTTGTCCCACGGTGTCCAACGATGTCCAACGGTGTCCAACGGTGTCCAACGGTGTCCAACGGTGTCCCACGTTGTCCCACGTTGTCCCACGTTGTCCCACGGTGTCCAACGATGTCCAACGGTGTCCCACGTTGTCCCACGTTGTCCCACGTTGTCCCACGTTGTCCCACGTTGTCCCACGATGTCCCACGTTGTCCCACGTTGTCCCACGTTGTCCCACGTTGTCCCACGTTGTCCCACGGTGTCCAACGATGTCCAACGGTGTCCAACGGTGTCCAACGGTGTCCAACGGTGTCCCAAGTTGTCCCACGTTGTCCCACGTTGTCCCACGATGTCCCACGTTGTCCCACGTTGTCCCACGTTGTCCCACGTTGTCCCACGTTGTCCCACGTTGTCCCACGTTGTCCCACGTTGTCCCACGGTGTCCAACGATGTCCAACGGTGTCCAACGGTGTCCAACGGTGTCCAACGGTGTCCCACGTTGTCCCACGTTGTCCCACGTTGTCCCACGTTGTCCCACGTTGTCCCACGATGTCCCACGTTGTCCCACGTTGTCCCACGTTGTCCCACGTTGTCCCACGTGGTCCCACGTTGTCCCACGTTGTCCCACGGTGTCCAACGATGTCCAACGGTGTCCCACGTTGTCCAACGGTGTCCCACGTTGTCCCACGTTGTCCCACGTTGTCCCACGTTGTCCCACGATGTCCCACGTTGTCCCACGTTGTCCCACGTTGTCCCACGTTGTCCCACGTTGTCCCACGTTGTCCCACGTTGTCCCACGTTGTCCCACGTTGTCCCACGTTGTCCCACGTTGTCCCACGTTGTCCCACGTTGTCCCACGGTGTCCCACGGTGTCCAACGATGTCCAACGGTGTCCCACGGTGTCCAACGATGTCCAACGGTGTCCAACGGTGTCCAACGGTGTCCAACGGTGTCCCACGTTGTCCCACGTTGTCCCACGTTGTCCCACGGTGTCCAACGATGTCCAACGGTGTCCCACGTTGTCCCACGTTGTCCCACGTTGTCCCACGTTGTCCCACGTTGTCCCACGTTGTCCCACGATGTCCCACGTTGTCCCACGGTGTCCAACGATGTCCAACGGTGTCCAGCGATGTCCAACGGTGTCCCACGTTGTCCCACGTTTTCCCACGTTGTCCCACGTTGTCCCACGGTGTCCAACGATGTCCAACGGTGTCCAACGGTGTCCAACGGTGTCCAACGGTGTCCCACGTTGTCCCACGTTGTCCCACGTTGTCCCACGGTGTCCAACGATGTCCAACGGTGTCCCACGTTGTCCCACGTTGTCCCACGTTGTCCCACGTTGTCCCACGTTGTCCCACGTTGTCCCACGTTGTCCCACGTTGTCCCACGGTGTCCAACGATGTCCAACGGTGTCCAGCGATGTCCAACGGTGTCCCACGTTGTCCCACGTTTTCCCACGTTGTCCCACGTTGTCCCACGGTGTCCAACGATGTCCAACGATGTCCAACGGTGTCCCACGTTGTCCCACGTTGTCCCACGTTGTCCCACGTTGTCCCACGTTGTCCCACGTTGTCCCACGATGTCCCACGTTGTCCCACGTTGTCCCACGTTGTCCCACGTTGTCCCACGTTGTCCCACGTTGTCCCACGTTGTCCCACGTTGTCCCACGGTGTCCAACGATGTCCAACGGTGTCCAGCGATGTCCAACGGTGTCCCACGTTGTCCCACGTTTTCCCACGTTGTCCCACGTTGTCCCACGGTGTCCAACGATGTCCAACGATGTCCAACGGTGTCCCACGTTGTCCCACGTTGTCCCACGTTGTCCCACGTTGTCCCACGTTGTCCCACGTTGTCCCACGATGTCCCACGTTGTCCCACGGTGTCCAACGATGTCCAACGGTGTCCAGCGATGTCCAACGGTGTCCCACGTTGTCCCACGTTTTCCCACGTTGTCCCACGTTGTCCCACGGTGTCCAACGATGTCCAACGGTGTCCAACGGTGTCCAACGATGTCCAACGGTGTCCAGCGATGTCCAACGGTGTCCCACGTTGTCCAACGATGTCCAACGGTGTCCCACGTTGTCCCACGTTGTTCCATGGTTTCCCACGTTGTCCCACGTTGTCCCACGTTGTCCCACGGTGTCCAACGATGTCCAACGGTGTCCAACGGTGTCCAACGGTGTCCAACGGTGTCCCACGTTGTCCCACGTTGTCCCACGTTGTCCCACGGTGTCCAACGATGTCCAACGGTGTCCCACGTTGTCCCACGTTGTCCCACG